>NW_022171793.1:0-5001 GCF_008802855.1 Photinus pyralis
AACGTTTAGTGCTAGCACTTACGTGATATTTCTCGAGCAAATACCATAGAACTTAGAACCACGATACTGTAAAGGACGGAAAACTCTTCAGGGAAAAAGGATACGACTGTCTGGTCCTAGAAACGTAGCACCGGGGGGTCTGGGGGGTATGGAACACCCCCCTAGCGGACGAGGATGCAACTATCCTTTTCCCAAATAATACCACGAAAGTGAATGGAGGAAAACAAATGGAATTATTGAGTTCTACTTTCCAAGGGCACTCTCTGCTGCCTGGGGGGTATTCCATACCCCCCAGACCCCCCGGTGGTTCGTTCTTTTACAAAAACGTTTAGTGCTAGCACTTGCGTGATATTTCTCGAGCAAATACCATAGAACCACGATACTGTGAAGGGCGGAATACTCTTCAGGAAGAAAGGATACGACTGTCTTGCCCTAGAAACGTACTACCGGGGGGTCTGGGGGGTATGGAATACCCCCCAGCAGACGAGGATGCGACTACACCTTCTCAAAGAACACCACGATAGTGAATAGAGGAAAACAAATGGAATTATTGAGTTCTACTTTCCAAAGGGCAACTCTCTGCTGCCTGGGGGGTATTTCATACCCCCCAGACCCCCCGGTGGTTCGCTCTTTTTCAAAAACGTTTAGTGCTAGCACTTACGTGATATTTCTCGAGCAAATACCATAGAACTTAGAACCACGATACTGTAAAGGACGGAAAACTCTTCAGGGAAAAAGGATACGACTGTCTGGTCCTAGAAACGTAGCACCGGGGGGTCTGGGGGGTATGGAACACCCCCCTAGCGGACGAGGATGCAACTATCCTTTTCCCAAATAATACCACGAAAGTGAATGGAGGAAAACAAATGGAATTATTGAGTTCTACTTTCCAAGGGCACTCTCTGCTGCCTGGGGGGTATTCCATACCCCCCAGACCCCCCGGTGGTTCGTTCTTTTACAAAAACGTTTAGTGCTAGCACTTGCGTGATATTTCTCGAGCAAATACCATAGAACCACGATACTGTGAAGGGCGGAATACTCTTCAGGAAGAAAGGATACGACTGTCTTGCCCTAGAAACGTAGTACCGGGTGGTGTGGGGGGTATGGAATACCCCCCTAGCAGACGAGGATGCAACTATCCTTTTCCCAAAGAATACCACGAAAGTGAATGGAGGAAAACAAATGGAATTATTGAGTTTTACCTTCCAAAGGGCACTCCCTGCTGCCTGGGGGGTATTCCATACCCCCCAGACTCCCCGGTGGTTCGCTCTTTTGCAAAAACGTTTAGTGCTAGCACTTACGTCATATCTTTCGAGCAAATACCATAGAACTTAGAACCACGATACTGTGAAGGACGGAATACTCTTCAGGGAAAAGGGATACGACTGTCTTGTCCTAGAAACGTAGTACCGGGGGGTCTGGGGGGTATGGAATACCCCCCTAGCGGGCGAGGATGCAACTATCCTTTTCCCAAATAATACCACGAAAGTGAATGGAGGAAAACAAATGGAATTATTGAGTTCTACTTTCCAAAGGGCACTCTCTGGTGCCTGGGGGGTATTCCATACCCCCCAGACCCCCCGGTGGTTCGCTTTTTTTCAAAAACGTTTAGTGCTAGCACTTACGTGATATTTCTCGAGCAAATACCATAGAACTTAGAACTACGATACTGTGAATGACGGAATACTCTTCAGGGAAAAAGGATACGACTGTCTTGTCCTAGAAACGTAGCACCGGGGGGTCTAGGGGGTATGGAATACCCCCCTAGCGGACGAGGATGCGACTATCCTTTTCCCAAATAATACCACGAAAGTGAATGTAGGAAAACAAATGGAATTATTGAGTTCTACTTTCCAAAGGGCACTCTCTGGTGCCTGGGGGGTATTCCATACCCCCCAGACCCCCCGGTGGTTCGCTTTTTTTCAAAAACGTTTAGTGCTAGCACTTACGTGATATTTCTCGAGCAAATACCATAGAACTTAGAACTACGATACTGTGAATGACGGAATACTCTTCAGGGAAAAAGGATACGACTGTCTTGTCCTAGAAACGTAGCACCGGGGGGTCTAGGGGGTATGGAATACCCCCCTAGCGGACGAGGATGCGACTATCCTTTTCCCAAATAATACCACGAAAGTGAATGTAGGAAAACAAATGGAATTATTGAGTTCTACTTTCCAAAGGGCACTCTCTGGTGCCTGGGGGGTATTCCATACCCCCCAGACCCCCCGGTGGTTCGCTTTTTTTCAAAAACGTTTAGTGCTAGCACTTACGTGATATTTCTCGAGCAAATACCATAGAACTTATAAGCACGATACCGTGAAGGAAAAAGGATACGACTGTCTTGCCCTAGAAACGTAGTACCGGGGGGTCTGGGGGGTATGGAATATCCCCCAGCAGACGAGGATGCGACTACCCTTTCCCAAAGAATACCACGAAAGTGATAGGACGAAAACAAATGGAATTATTGAGTTGTATTTTCCAAAGGGCACTCTCCGCTGACTGGGGGGACATCTATCTGTGATTGATTGGACAAATTATCTGGTAGCTGGTATTTTGCGCAAGAGTAAGCAGTTCTTTATGCGTAGAATTCCGACGCCCAACAAAAATACTTCAACAAAATAGAGAATCCCGTTCTCAAAGACACAATCAAGACTTTTCCTACTGAACTCCTACTTCTCGGTTATTTGCCCCCTCTCTGATGAGCTTTTGGGGCAATAGACATTTCATTTTGCTATGCATTAACGCATCCTTCAATTGCAAATGAACCGAGAACTCTCATGGCGAAACCGTTTGCGCTTCGTTTGCAAACGAAACGTACTCTAAATCGAAATACTCCTCTATTGAAGAGAAACCCTTTGTTGGCGAAAACGTTCGCGATTGAAAATATGCGACATCAAAAGTGACTACAGCGAGCACTTAAGAATTAAATCTGCGGTGCATACCTTAAAAATTCCTCTTTCACGCAACAGCACCAAAAACTAGGCGGGCACGGCGTAAATGCTAAGCACTTTCCTTAAACTGGTTTTTTCGAAAGCGTTTGAGACACACGAATCGATTGCGAAAATATCTAATCTAAATGAAAAGGCCGCGTTCGCCGGAAATGCGGAATATTTGCTTTGATTGACAAAAAACGTGACCCGTAGAGGTTTTCCAGGGAGTAGTAATCTTATTTATACGGCGAATCATAGCAACGACGTACGGATTAGTACCGTCGAAATACTCTCGGCGCGGTAGTTCGTTTCTTATAAAACTACAGTTCATTAGGCGGCATGAAAAAGAATTCGCGTCCCTTTTATACAGTGTCAGTTTTGCATCTCATATTGGAAATACCTTTTGAAATGGAATCGAGCACGTAACACGAATGAAATGAGAATGATCGCAAACAATTGGAAAACGCTCAAAGCAGTTCGACTAAATGAGAGGAACTGACAAGGAAGATAAAAGCGAGCGTCCTTAATTGTTTAAGTCTAAATTTTGAGTAAAAGCGCGCATTAACTTTTTAACGAGGCTTTTGGAGTAAACAAGCAATTGGCAGGTCGTTAAAGCAAAAAAGTTTAGGCGTCTCATATTAAGTGCATATATAACAATATTTCTCCCATCAATCTTCCGCAGCTGACAGTAACAGCGTGCCCGTGTGCTTGTTAGAAAATTTAGTGTGCGAAGTTTAATATTTGTCAGCAGCTTGGGCGCCCTCGGATCGTTTCTCGTTTTGTTCCAATGGAAATAAAGGCGCGAGGATCACATTCCGACCCTTAAGCACACATCAGCGAGATAAGTGAGAGCGAGATTAACTTACGCACATCCGAAATAATGTGTTGCTATATTTTAACAAACCTTAAATTACTGGAAAATGTTATTACTTAACCCACTAGCGCTTTTGTTCTCTTTTATGCCCGCCGCGCTTTGTTTCTCCTTATTTTAGTGCAATTGCTGCGCGAGTTTGTGGTTTTATAAAAAATAAACGTATCCCAAAGCTTATAACCATTCTCCTAACTTTATAAGTCCATAAAAATGAATGTCCTCTTTCCTTTTCCGTTCGTTCGGGACGTCTTACGGATCTGCTCGTGATGGAGGATTCGTTTCGCGCAGTTGTCCAGTTTTAAAAGCGGATGACGAATTGCACCGAAATTTGTAAGTCTCGCGTTTAGGGCGACAAAAAAGGGGCGGTGGACTGTTGTCGGAAAGTTTTTAGAAATGTTCTGGGTTTAAGCATAATAAGGGCGCTCTCTTACATCTAATTTCTTGGCGCCCTTCGTGTTTGTCTGGCAACTTGAATATGTTTTGTTGTTAGATGGGGTTCGTAAAATGTAGAGGACGAAAGAATACAACGGGCGGCGTATCACTCACAATTAATCCCGCGTCATATTTGCATACAAAAAGTTGCTTAAAAGTTAAAACAGTAAATAGTAAAAGATACCTTACAGATCAAAGCAACCAAGCGATTACTTGTAGTAGTACAACATCGGATCTTCCTTTTTTAAGGAATATTTTCACCTCCTTGGGTTTATGGTGGCTCCCTTTTAAAAATTGTGGTGTAAGTGCCAACAGCAGTGAATACGGAATCGAATAAGGTACACGAGAGGAAAATAAAGATACCCCCCACACCTCCCGGTACTACAATCTCCCCCTAAACGTTGAGCCCAAACGGCTACCGTGATAGTTATCCATAAAGGACCCCTCGGATCTTCCTTCCGTAAGGACTATTTTCTGTCCCATAAGATCCTGGTATTACATTTAATGGTCCCCTTTCAAAAATTATGGTGTAAGAGAAAAAAGCACAAAGTACTTCAAGAAGGAATGTGGAACCGGGGGGTCTGGGGGTACCCCCCAGACCCCCCGGTCCTACATTCCCCCTCAAAGTGTTCACCCATAACGGCTACCGTGATAATTATCAATAAAGGACCATCATGGAATACCCCCCAGGAAAATAAAAAGTTAATATTCCTTTACCTACAATTGTCATAAGATTTTCGTGCGGTAGAGAGAATGGCTGGGGGG
>NW_022171794.1:0-9584 GCF_008802855.1 Photinus pyralis
ATTATGTACGAGCATGTTGGATTTGCGCGGCAGTCAAAAGAGGCCCGGTCCAGGACGCCACCGTACGCCCACGCAAACCCACACGACCCTGGGAAGCGGTTTCCGTAGACTTGATGGGCCCCTACGACGCCACACCTACAGGCTACCGCCAGATAGTCGTGATCACGGACCTCTTCAGCATGTGGGTGGAGGCATTTCCAGTAAAGGAAGCAGTCGCTCCAACAGTGGTCAGAATCCTGGAACACGAGGTATTCGCACGCTATGGTTTCCCGAGAGCGATCATCTCAGACAACGGACCGCAATTCACATCAGTGACATGGGACGCGGCACTTCGGAAGTGGGGAGCAATGCACTGGACAACGCCCATATGGCACCCGCAGGCGAACCCCGTCGAACGCCGGAACCAAGAAATCAAAAAGGGCCTCCGCACTCATCTGGTGGGACAAAGCCCCAGCGCCTGGGCGGCCGTACTACCCATTGTCATGTTCACGTTACGTACGAGGAGAAACGCCGCTACTGGACTCACGCCGAGCCACGCGCTGCTAGGCTACGACCTACCCAGGCCAGGAGAGTGGAAAGCCAGGGATCGACCACCTCCACCGACAGGAGAAGCCCGAGAGGAGGTCGTACAGACGGTGCACAGGAACCAGGCACGATCCCGCAGCCGGTACGCGAACTACGGGCCAGCCCGCACCCAGTACCAAGTAGGCGACGGAGTGATGGAAAGATCCAGGGACCAACACTCCGGGAACTTTCACATGAAGTACACAGGTCCCTACACCATCGAAGCGCTGGCGGGCACAAACGCGTACTGGATAAGGCGAGGAAACGAACTGGTAAAGGTGCACGTACACGATCTACGCCCTGCACCCAACCAACCCACCCCGGCACCAGTACCGGAACTTCCGCCAAGAATCATTTCACCGACGCCACCACGGAACCAACGACAACCCCGTCACCGCCGTTTGCTACAGCGCCTGCACCCCGCCGTCGCAACCCCTTTACAGGGGGGGGATACTGTTACGACGACTAGGAGAGGGGTTGCAACTTCCACCCCACCATCCACTAGCGCCCTATTGGCCGCGTCGCCAGACGCCTCTACCGGAAATCGTTTATAAGCAGCGCACCGACAGGGGAACTTCACTTGTGCCTGGGCAAGCCTACCTTACCCTACACAAGCGACTGAGGCTGGTCGCTTGGGCTCAAGTACCGTCTCCGCACGCCATCACTTCCCGGCTTGACCGTAGTCAAGTCCGGCGCCATCCCACGTGCCAGAAGCGATCTTATATATATGTACATATAGCCTCTGTATTATTTGTAAATATTGTGTAATATACGTTTTCAACCTCCGTTTGCCACTTACGTTACCCCGCCCGGTAAACAACTGATGTTACGAACGGCAGAGGGGGAATTTCAACATCGGCCGCACTGCCAGCAAGCGCCCTATTGGCTTAAACGTCAGAGTTCTCGACGGCGAACTGTTTATAAGCAGCATCAACAGCCAGAAAAACCACTTGTGCCACTGCACGCTATCAAGTCCGGCATTGACCTAACCCAGTTGGTCAGGGTCGGCGCCATCCACATGTGCGTACGCCGCATCCGGCATCCTGTATAGTATATTTTATACATTATAGTTTTAGCTGTGTAAATAATATTTGTAATATACGTTTCCAATCTCGGTTTCTCCTTCCATTAGTTCCGCCGGAGCCTGCCTGGCAACAATGTGCGCCCGAACGTCTGTGTCATTCAGCAATATCGTGCTCTGAGGACATACGACTTCCGCACAACGCCACCCGCAACGTGCGTATAAGAAGCATGATCTCTCTGACGCTTACCCCAGCAACCAATCGGGGCAAACCAGTCCAGTGACGCTCACCGACACCAAGGAGTGGCCGACGCACTCCAGAAAGCTCAAACGAACGCGATGCCGGAACTACCAACCTTTAGCGGCGACCAATTAGAGGACCCGACGGGGTTCTTCAGCACCCTCGAAACCGAAATCCAAACGACCGACCCAACGAAAACACTGAAGAAGCTACGTCAGAGGACGTCAATTGCATGCTGCCTCGAACAATCGAACATCCGAAGGGTGAAACCCCCAATAACCTGGTGATTGCGGCGAACGAATAAATAGACAAGCTTGCGGATCAAGTCAAAGAAAGGCTCAGAGACGCCATCATTCTGGTACAAACGCCCATACAGATAAGTTTCAACCGAGACTATACAGTACGAGATGGATACTTAACCGCCAATCAAAATAAAACGGGCCATAATCAAATACTACCACTTGCCAACAAACGAGAGACGATACAAGACGCTACCGTGGGACCACGTCAACCAAGTCTCCAATGGGAAATCAATCGGGGACCTTATGGGACCGTACACCGCAGCGAACACTGGCAACAGGTTCATCTTCGTCGCAACAAACCTATACAGCATGTGGGTGGAAGCCTTTCCTCTACGTTTCGCCAACACGACACCACCGACATCGTGGTCAACAGGCTGGAAAATGAAATTTTCGGACGCTACGGATTTACCTCCGTCCAGAAGGTGCTGCGCATCCACCTAGAAGGGAAGGACCCCAAGACATGGGATGAAGTATTATCCATAACACTTGTTCATCCCAATACCAGCGATACATGGCAACCAATACCGCTACCGCTTAAGATATGCCAACTTCGGACCCACCAAGGTTCAGTCCCAAGAAGGCGACAGAGTAATGGTAAGGTCACGAGACACCGCGACTTGAGGGTTTAAACGCACATGGAATGGGCCATCTCCAGTAGTAGCAATAGCCGGGACAAACGCGTACTTTGAAGAGACAACGTGGAGTTGGTAAAGGTCCACATACAGGACCGACACCCCGTATCCAACCCCCTTTATTTTTGCGACTAGTGCGACAGATAATCGCAAGTGTGCGCCTAGCCCACACTAATATTTATATATTGCCTTATAGTAAAATCTGACCCAATGAACGTTCTACTACAAGCAATGATATATATATTTCTACTTTGCGCTATTAAAAGCATTTGGTCATTTAACATTCGGTTGTGGTAGGCGTATCTGTAACTCGGCTCTCCTTGTTCTTAGTTCAATTACAATGACCCGCGTCATTAACTCATCCCGAATATTCACAAATAGGGTACTGAATATGCACACATAAATGTACTATAAATAATTACGTTACCCTATTTCTAACCGCGCTTTGCTAATTCCCTTTTAGCTTTCTTACGGTTAGATAAAAAAGCAACTTGTGTTATGAATTGCTAAAACACACATTCGGTCAGACAAATTTATCTTATCAATTTTTCAATTATGCATTTTTACTAAACTGGATCATTTTCTGTGTACACGGAAGCCTTGTTACTCCCTACAGATCCATTCGTTAAACCAGGAGAATATAGAATTAGCATCAGGCTTTTTTGGTGACCATTTGCATAATAGCTAATTTAGAAAAAGAAAGAAAGAAAGAAAAAGTCACTAACCGTGACACAAAAGGATTAAAGCAAATGGAAACGTCTATTAGTCTAAGAGCCAGCGACACACAACCCTACGTCATCGCGGAATTCAACAAAAATATTATTAATAAGTAGGTTTGAAAGAGGAAAAAACAAAACCGCCATGTCTGCCAGGCATAACCTGTGCTTATTGTTGCTAATTAATTAATTAAAGGGGCAGTATACCCAAATTTCATGTTTTCGTCTAAAGATAGATTAAAAATATATAAGAGTAACGGTGAAAACCGCAAGTCGCTACTCCGTTTCGTTATTAAATGGCAAGGGGTCGAATGTAAACAAGTTGTAAATCAGCATATGCATGATTAAAGCGCATTTTTGGTAATGCAGGTCAGTATTTTATTAGCGAAGTTTAAAATTATCGATCTCACGAGTAATTTTGGCTGCGTTAAATAATTAATTTTATTTAATTTCAATTGACCGTACGTCTTCATTTTGTAAAACAAATCACAAAGTAAATAATAAGTTTTTATACTGGTAGCGCTATCTAACGGTAAAATTATAGCACCTCCGAAACCCATATCGAAATTATTTTCTTCAATTATCTATCTCACAAGTAATGTAACTCAAAATAGACTAGTGCCTGCACATCTACACTATACCAGGGAGCTTTTAGTGAAAATTTGAAGTCTCTAGCTATTGTAGTTGTGGAGATCTAACGCGGACAGCCGGCCTGCCAGCAATAACGAATATAATAGCGTATTTTTTTCAAAAATGCGCTAAAAACGGTCGTGTGTGACGTCATCCCGACAAATGGGTCGGCGCGGCGGCGCGCTATAGCAATATAAGTACATAAACTGGGTCTTTATGGACGAGCCGTTTATTTAAACAAGGCGAGTCCCCATAAAGCCTATTTATCGACGCGATATATACATGTATGAGTGCTACTAGATTCGATGACGTTTGACGTGTTAATTTGAGACTGGTAGTCAGTGATCTGCATTATTCTCAAAAATGCCTAACTTTGTGTTTTCCGCTGCAACAATAATTTGAAAAATGCCAATGTTACATTGCAAATTTTCCCCGAGAAAAGAAGGAGCCGTGTCGAAATAAAGTCTGGAAAAGTAGAAAAAACCGCTGAATCATAGTATAGTCACGTCGTTTGCAGTGTCCACTTTAAAGATGATGATTTTTTTGGAAGATACAAGAAGGAAAGAACCCTCAGCATAAAGTTTTGAGAAGGCTAACAATACTGCAATCCCTTCTTTACATCTCATAGAAACAAAGGTCCTAATAAAGCTACAAAACGTCAGTCAACTTATCTAAGAAAGTAAGATTATGTCTGATTGCTTATTGTGGGTAAACGATCAATTTCGTAGTGGAGAAATCAGTTCAACATCAAACATATGCTACAATCAAACAGAAGAACTGAATCACGTGGAACCAATACCGCTTACTGAAAGCATAGGTATCCAATCTGAGCTGGGTACAGAAATTTATTACAAATATTCAAATTTATATGAGGATATATGTTCGGATGATACTTCAGTAAGGTTTTCTTGTTTTTTTTCAAACGAAAGCGAACTACAATATGAAAGAACTGACGCGTTTGGACTGCTTGGATCCGTGTCGCCGCACCCACGATGTCGGGATGACGTCACATGTTCTGTCTTTCAAACTTTCATCGTTAATAATTTGAAAACTACTCATCGTAGAAAACTCCGGTTTGAAATTTTGTTCTTAGATTTTCTTCCACAATTTTTTTGATTTTGGGTATACTACCCCTTTAAGTGTACATAAAAAATAGGTTACTTACGTCATGACGGAATTGGAAAAAAAATATATGGGATTAATGCTGGCAACGAGCACATCACGTACACATATGTGTGCCAGCCGATTTAGTCTGGATGCCAAACTGGGATTTTTGGCTTAACCTGGAAGTGAGGTACGGTGAAGGTTTTTTGACGGTTTTTAGTTCGTAAGGATGTCTACTTTGAGAATCCGTTTGATGCCACTCTGTCACCCTTGAGCATTTTGAGACATTCAAGATGGCGCCCAAAAATGTCTGCAAAAAATACAAAAATTAAATTTTTTTAAAATATGGGCATGTAGCACATCGATTTTAGCCTTCTGAATTTAAACTTTTAGTTAAAAATATGTTTGGGGAAGTTTTGGAGGAGTGGGGGGTGTTTTTGAGGGGTTGGTTTTTATATTTTTCAATATTAACGTGTCGTACATCGATTTATATGTTTTGATGGATAAGGATCCCGAATTCCATAGCAAAATGGAGGTACAGCAAGTTATTCAATGTTAAAAAAGTAGAACGACGCCGACAGACGGCCCGAAAATAACATAAAACGCGCGGTGCGCCGCGCCCGCGCTGCACAACGACATCATTTGAATAAAAAGATAATAATTATAACAAGTGCCATACGTCTTTTTATAGGTTTTTTGGTGTGGAGATTACAATTTTGATGTCAAAATATGATTTTTGAATAAATCCTAGAAAGATATACAAGATAGCGTCAAAATTTAGAGTTTCCCCATTAATTGTTTTTTATTTTTGGTAGAAGTTAAAATTACTGGTTGAGAGGGAAGTATCGTTTGTTCTGTTAGAACATAAAGTCTAGCAGAATGTTTTCCTCGACTGGTTCTAGTGGATGATTTAATATTGTAATCGTAGTATTTATCAAAAATTAAAATCACATCTGCTTCTCGTAAATAAGCAACAAGTTTATCAACAAAGAGTTTTAGGTAATCAGAAACCGTTCCTCGAACTGGCCAGTGTATACCCAAAGCATTGCACATCCTTCAATTATTGTTGAAGACGGTCTAGTATTTAGTCTCTTAGACTGGGAAACAGCCAGTGAATTCATATGAACCGATTTTGTTGATGCCTCCTTCATCGACCATCATCATTAAACATTAAAAGATTGTTCCTGAAAAAACAAATGCTGAAAAAAGTTAATATTGTAACTGAAAATTACTACTAAACTAACCAAAACTTTTGCTTTTGCTAGAGTTATTTGCACAATTACACATTGGGATATGTGGGATGGGGATATTTAAGTAAGGGTATTGGAGTGAATGGTAAACTTTTTAACTCTAAATTTTGACGCAATCTTGTATATCTTTCTAGGATTTATTCAATAATCATATTTTGACATCAAAATGGTAATCTCCACCCCAAAAAACCTATAAAAAAACGTATCGCACTTATAGTTATTATCTTTTTATTAAAATGATGTCGTTGTGCAGTGCGGGCGCGGCGCACCGCGCATTTTATGTTATTTTCGGACCGTCTGTCGGCGTCGTTCTACTTTTTTAACATTGAATAACTTGCTGTACCTCCATTTTGATATGGAATTCGGGATCCTTATCCATAAAAACATATACATCGATGTACGACACGTTAATATTGAAAAAATATAAAAACCAACCCCTTAAAAACACCCCCCACTCCTCCAAAACGCCCCCAAGAATATTTTTAACTAAAAATTTAAATTCAGAAGGCCTAAAAACCCTAAAATCGATGTGCTACATGCCCATATTTTTAAAAAATTTAATTTTTGTATTTTTTGTAGACATTTTTGAGCGCGATCTTGAATTTCTCAAAATGCTCAAGGGTGACAGAGTGGCATCAATCGGATTCTTAAAATAGGCCTACTTAGTGACCTAAAACCGCAAAAAATTTTTCACTGTACCTTACTTCCAGCTTTTTCGTCTGGCTTCCAGACGAAAGGGGTATAAAAAACAGTCGCCCTTACGTCATCACGGAATTTAGCGAAATTTTTTTAAAAAAGTAGATAATGTCTGCCCTGACAATACTACATATGTCTGCCGGGCAAATTCCTGTGCCAAAGTAATGTCTGCCACTTTTTATGACGCGACTTTTGGTCACGAATCATGTCATTTGATGTTAATAAAAATGCGGTTTTCATTGCTTTTTCGAGTGAATTTCTACATTGACTAGTAAGGGAGATGGGTCTGTATACGAGGATGGTGTCAGTTTGTTTTTATTTGTTTTCAGGATAGGTATTATAAGGGCTTCTTTCCATTCTTCTGGGTAGTTGTGTTGTTCTAGTATGGTATTGTATTGGTATTTTCCCTGTTGGTGGAAGATGTTTAATCATTTCGACGTTGGTCCCGAATTAGGATTATTTGATTAACAAATTATTGCTTAATTTAATACCGACATTCAACTTTTTCAAATGAATCAAATTGGAGTTTACTGCTTCGTTTCCTTATCAATATCGTAATACATATTTCACGGCTCTTTGAATGAATTAAATAGTCAGATTAGATCGTAATTTCTATGTATAAGTCTGTCTAAAGTAAACGTTAAGTAATAAATTATAATTTGGTGAAATAGACAGGCAGTGGCTGGGGAAATAATCTTATACGATAAACAAAAAGTAAATATATGCAATCTGTACATACTGCCCCACACAACCACAAGCTGCAATGAAATAATTGAAAATCTACGCATCCTTGCCACCGATGCCAACGTACATAATACCATGTGGGGCGGGAAATTGATTAATGCCAGAGGCAAAATATTTGAGAAATTACTGCTCCGCCACCCAGAAATGGTACTCCTAAACGACCACTCTCCCACCCATTTTTCATCAGCCATCGGATCATTTTCTTCTATAGACATAACAAGCTGTAACATAGCTTCGAAACTACAATGGTTTACCCATGGCGACCTGTGTAATAGCGACCATTACCCAATTTTAATACAAATACCAACCAAATAACAAAACACCTATAAGACAAACAATCTAAGATGGAGAATCGCCACAGCAGACTGGCAAAGATATAAAAGTTCTATCGTCCAGCAGATCACAACGCAAATCTCTCCCAAAAATGAATCTAGAAACCCTATATAAAATCATCAATGAGACACCGCGGCAATCGATAGAAAAAAAACCTATCCAAGTAAAAAATCCACCTTGGTGGAAAAAGAGGTCGAATCCTACCTACAAAAACGAAAAAAAGCACTAAAAACCTTTCGAGAGTACAAGAACCTGGAAACCCTCATACAATATAAAAGAATTAATGCCCTAACTAGACTACTAATAAAAACTAGAAAAAAAGAAACATGGAAACTGTTCGTATTATCCATAAATAACAACACGCCTACCAAAACCCTATGGGATAATATCAGGAAACTACTACGTGGTCACCGACCATTGCTGCCCTAGGAATAAACAACGACATTACCATAAACCCGAATGAAGTAGTCAATGAATTAGCTCAATATTACGAAAGAGTATCTAGCAACAAACAACACAGCGACAAGTTTAACACATATAAACAAGAAACCGAAAAACTAGTAAACTTTGAATCACAAAATCTAGAACCATATAACACCCCAATAACAATGGTAGAGGTAGACAGAGCAATTAATAACACCCGCTGCTCGACCCCTGGCACCGATAATATACACGTCGAAATGATTAAACATTTTCCACCAACAGGGAAAAACCTTCTCTTGAAAAACACAACTACCCAGAAGAATGGAAAGAAGCCCTTATAATACCTATCCTGAAAACAAATAAAAACAAACTGACACCATCCTCGTACAGACCCATCTCCCTTACTAGTCAATGTAGAAATTCACTCGAAAAAGCAATGAAAACCGCATTTTTATTAACATCAAATGACATGATTCGTGACCAAAAGTCGCGTCATAAAAAGTGGCAGACATTACTTTGGCACAGGAATTTGCCCGGCAGACATATGCAGTATTGTCAGGGCAGACATTATCTACTTTTTAAAAAAAATTTCGCTAAATTCCGTGATGACGTAAGCGCGACGGTTTTTTATACCCCTTTCGCGCCCGGCAGACATGTATTCAGCACGGGGAATCGGCTGGCACACATATGTTTACGTGATGTGCTCGTTGCCAGCAATAATCCCATATATTTTTTTTCCAATTCCGTCATGACGTAAGTAACCTATTTTTTATGTACATTTAATTAATTAATTAGCAACAATAAGCACAGGATATGCCTGGCAGACATGGCGGTTTTGTTTTTTCCTCTTTCAAACCTACTTATTAATAATATTTTTGTTGAATTCCGCGATGACGTAGGGTTGTGTGTCGCTGGCTCTTAGACTATA
>NW_022171795.1:0-2294 GCF_008802855.1 Photinus pyralis
TTGTAACCCTTTCGCAATAAATGCCTACAGGCCGTAATAAAATGTCACTTTTATGTAAAATAAAAATGTAAATCGGTCAAAAAAATTCACGTGCCGCGTGGGCATCATCTGGAAGTTTTACAGTAATAGTGAAAAAATATGAGGGCTTTGCAATAGGTATAATTCACTAGCAGTATATATAAGTTTGTACGTTTTGCAATTATTTTTCCAAAAATGCATGACTGTTGTGTCACTTATGACTATAAACAAATAAATGTTAAAGATTTGAAGTGTCTTTTAAAGTTCTCAATACATTAATTCATTTCCACAAAGTGGTCACATCCAGAAATAAGCGAAAATGTCTAAAAAAAAACTGTAAAAGTGGCATTATACATGCGAAAACTTAAAGAGCCCATGTAGATCGACTTTTATCTCAAATATTTTATAAATATACGTATCTTATATAATTTTGCACCACACGACTATAATGAATATAACAAAATTTCATCATAAAAATATATTAAAAAGAATGAAATCGTAACACTCCTACTCACTTAACTAATAGTAACCCAGTTCAAACATTCTGCTTGAAAAAATCGTAGACGAACTTAAACTTGGACTTGGAAGACCTTATTTACGGTGAAGCTTTGACAACAATAATGAAAAACAAAATTCAGGAAGGTTGACAATTATTTACTTTTCTTTAAATAATGTCAAGGTTATTAGACGAGAAGTCGCTATGTTCAAGTGAAATTTCTCTCTGAAAAATTGGCGATTCTTTGAAGTATGCAAGAATAAATCCCAAAAGTAACGGCATAGATTAACTGCGAAACATTATTTAGAAATGTGTGTTGTAAAGACTTGAGAGATTTTTCGAATCTAAACACTCTTTTGTAACTTTCGGCAATAGTATAGGGTAAGGTGACTATTGAAATAAATTGGTTTAAAGATTTGCTTGTCTCTACAAACGAGAAAAACGAACTAAATTTACTTCTTTTTCTAGTTTTCTATGTGGAACGTTTTTTAAATCCTCTGCTGTAGTTAATTAGCGTGAAATTGTCTTAGATTTTTACGCTCTAAATTACTGAATGTAATTCGATCTAAAGTATCTAACACGATTGCAAGAAGTGGGTAGCGATCCGTTTCGGTTGCGATCAGTTAGTGTAAGAGTAAGTAAGTGAAGTAAAATGGGTTCTTCAAATGTCACTCGTTACGGGTTTATTTCCTGTAGGCTAGGAATATGAGGAAAGAAATGGGGGTTCAGAGTACAGTTTTGATTTTCTCCCATTCTATGCTTTTTGGGTCAATGAACACGAATTTGAGTTTGCAGGCAAAAATTTCGTCCAAAAAGTTGTTTTTTTGGGACGTTTTGGCTAAATTTTGGCATTTTTTTCTGTTTTTGGCCTATATGTCAGAAAGGAAGCGTTTTTTCGTGGCCAACGTGTACGGCTACACAGAAAGGACTGAGCCGTCAATAAGCCATCTGAGGTACACTTATTATAGGAAGGCAGCTTTTAAGACCTCATAAAAATAGCTGCACTACCACCATCAGCTGCTGCAGCCACACAGGGTGTATCAGCAATTGTTGAGAGCTGAGAAAGATGCCGAAGATGTTAGAACCGAGCAACAAATTGTCTGGAACCGATCATCTCTCTAAAATAAAATCGGTTGAAATTTAACTTGTGAAGGATGCGAACGGGGGGCAGTATTAGAAACGAGTTCGTAGGGTAAAGTCGGAGAAAAGATGTGAATATTGTAGACAGTCAATGAAGTTCCGTCTTAGAGTTGTTACCTAGTAGAAACAGTACCGATGTTGTCAGACACTCGTTAAATACATTGAGTGCAAATTCACCATAGTAGTACTTCAAGGTAATTTCTTTCTATTTGACATTGGTTAATTGAATTAAATACATAATAATTTGCACGTAGTTTTTATAGTTGCCTGTGGTCTAATTGTATCGACATAAAAGCACAAAACAGTACTGGGGTCGTGGCTTGGGGACACGATTTAATTAACGTTGAGTTTGATCATAGGTTGTACTCTATTATTATTAATTAATGCTCTTGCTCTTGCGAAATTACGCGTCTAGTTAACGTGAATTATTTGTAACTGAAATTAAGATTGTGCTAAATACTGTTCCACACGTGCACAATACACGTGAACAATAGATCAAAGTCAACATTTGATTGGAGTTTGACCTCATGCTTATTACATAGATAGCAGAGCTGGGCAATATTCGATTTTGTAAATACTTTTAGTATTTAAATCCTTTAAAGTATTCAAATACTTTGTAATTAAATACTTTTATGGAAGC
>NW_022171796.1:0-917 GCF_008802855.1 Photinus pyralis
CTCCCACACCACACAACTTAACAGATGTTCAAAAATAAGGTCGTCTTAAAATCGTGCAAATAAATGCTCACGCAACTTAATCCTCGTCACTGGTGACGAAACTTGGATTTATTTATATTGACCCGAAGGAAAACAACACTTCCATCATTTAGGAAATTTCGATGTGTCGCAAGATCGATTTCATTCCCATGTATCTTATTGTTTCTAATTTTGCAAATCAAAATGCAGCAGGGATCAATTGCTTTGTAAGAGTCTCGAGAACAGGATTTTTTTTCCTTTTTCTTTTACACTTTGTGTTGTCTGTTGTAGCCTTTTGCAGTCGGAAATGTGAAGATTGCAAATTGGGACCCTTTCAATCTAAACTAATCAAATCAAAGTAATTAACTTTTAGCGATAAACGCAACTCTTATCTACGACCGGAGAAACACATGAGACAAAGTTTCACAAACATGACGCAAATAATTTGAATTGAAATTTTAATAATGAGAAATACAACTGAAATTTAACTAATACGCATATCACACTATGAGAAATAAAAATGAGAAAAATGTTAATTGCGAATGTTCGATTCTTGTTAATTGTTCTTTGTTCCTCGTTTTGAATATAGTCAGATCAGGAGTCAGATGCATAAAAATGCCAAAATGTTTACCTACTCATACAGTCCTATTGGAGTAGAAACGATGCAGCTAATACTCATCACAAAATAGCTACAAAGGTGCAGGTTTATGCATCTTATTACCCAACCTCTAAAATCGCGTGACATAATTTCACTGTATATCACAAGTTTGACATGTTGGGAAACCCCTGAAAATGTTTAACGGATTAGTCATGATGCAGGTTTGTACCTAATGCTGATTTGAATATTCCAGAATCGAGGGAAATACTTCTAATTTATGCAAGCTTTCATTTAGACCACC
>NW_022171797.1:0-477 GCF_008802855.1 Photinus pyralis
CGGAAGAATCTGATTATATGAAGAATCCATAAATTTGGAAGAAGTATACATTAAGGTATACGGAATTTAATTCAGAACCATTTCAGAACTTCTGTTTGCACGATTTGACCGAGAAAATTGTTAAGCTCGGGAATCAATTATCTACATGTAACTACAATATGCGCCTTACCTAACAATGGATGAATGTTACTGTTGCCGACTCACCTGGAACAAAAGTAACACATTCATTAATTAACAGCATCAAGCAAATAAATTTTGTAAATGATTCCCATTGATATCAATTCTTAACGCGAAGAACATTGGGTTTAATAATTATACATCCACATGGGAAACAGGTGGATGAAACATACAAGAGATGAGATTTCCTCAAATACTTTCTTACAGCCCATAAATCTGTGGGAAAACATCGTTCTTATATAAAATAAGAAAACAACCCGTTAACTCGATTTTGTCGAATTTCTACAAAACGGCCTGATG
>NW_022171798.1:0-660 GCF_008802855.1 Photinus pyralis
GAGATCCTGAAGAGATTTAAAGGAAATTTTGAAGAAATGTTGAGGAGATTTTGAAGAGATTCTGAAGGGTTTTTGAAGACGTTTTGAAATGATGCTGAAGAAATTTTGAAGAGATTTTAAAGAGATGTTGAAGTATTTGAAGAGATTCTGAAGGATTCTGAAGAGATTTTGAAGAGATTCTGAAGAGGTTCTGAAAAGATGAAGATTTTAAAGAGATTCTGAAGAGAATTTAAGGATATTTGAGATCTTACAGAAATTTTGAGAAGATTGTAGAGAGATTCTAAAGAGATGTTGCAGAAATTCTGAAGAGATTTTAAAGAAATTTTGAAATTTT
The DNA here is from genome assembly GCF_008802855.1 of Photinus pyralis. Classification (NCBI taxonomy): domain Eukaryota; kingdom Metazoa; phylum Arthropoda; class Insecta; order Coleoptera; family Lampyridae; genus Photinus; species Photinus pyralis. The sequence continues at coordinate 335 of NW_022171798.1, forward strand.
GGCGAGATTCTGAAGAGATCTTGAAGAGATTTTAAAGTGGTTCGGAAGAGATTCTGAAGAGATTTTAAAGAGATTTTGAAGAGGTTTTGAAGATTCTGAAGAGATTAAGAAGAGATTCAGAAAAATTTTTGGAAATTTTGGGTAGAATCTGAAGAGATTTTTAAAAGATTAGGAAGATTTTAAAGAGATGATAAAGATGTCGCCGTGACGCTCTGGTGGTCCATTTGATTGCGGGAAATATGAAGCTGTCGTTAGATGCTCAGCTCCGTTTCTGGCAAGGAATGCGGATCTGTTTAGATCTGCAGCGGATAATGTGTTGACCACAA
>NW_022171799.1:0-594 GCF_008802855.1 Photinus pyralis
GGGGGGGGGGGGGGGGGGGGGGGGGTTGAAAGAGGAATGTTTTGCGCCCTATAACTGTACTGGAAATTGGCTAATGGAATTAACTCTAACAAAACACCCTCTAACTAGATACTTACAATCTTTAGTTGTAATAGAATGAATTGTAATCAGTAATAAATTTCACGTTAATTCAAATTAATTCACGTTAATTCAAATTAATTCACGTTACTTCAAATTAATTCACGTTAACTCAAATTAATTTTAATTCAAATTAATTCACATTGATTCGCGTTAATTCAAATTAATTTTCATTAATACACGTTAATTCATATTAATTCACGTTAATTCAAATTAATTCACGTTAATTCAAATTAATTCACGTTACTTCAAATTAATTCAAAGGTACACCAAAAATTCAAAGTTGTTTCCCCTTAGTGAAAAACAACGCACACGGAAACTACCACAAGCACAGTGCAGATCCTCTACAGAAACCTAATTGTCTAAGGGTGTAGAGAGTTATAGTCTAAGTGCCAGCGACAGACAACCCGTATGCAAATTAAATCCGAAATTTTGCTCAGTGAGTCTCTTATACCTACCACCCATGAGATGGGGGTG
>NW_022171800.1:0-405 GCF_008802855.1 Photinus pyralis
CCATTTACCACGCTCGTGATATTTTAGGGTAAAACTAGTGCCGGTGCAATTAGAACTAACGACGAAAATTGGGGTGTCAAAAAAACATGTTTTTGACACCCCAAATTATATCATGAAGTTCATTTGATATCGTGGCTGTGATTATTTCAATTGCTTTAAGTCAGCAATAAGTTATGCATATTTCTTGGCAATACCGATATAGCAGTAAATATGTTAAAATATGCATATGAATGGACAAATCCTATTTAGGGATGTTCGGAGACTAATTACATCAAATCTACATAAATTTTGTTGGCGTTATTTAAGTGTTGATGTGTATATATTTAATATCGATCGCTATATTTGATATAATTAGTGGATTTATTCATTAATATGCATATTTTTGCATATTTAATATTAATATGG
>NW_022171801.1:0-2560 GCF_008802855.1 Photinus pyralis
ACCATCAGCCACTCTCTCGCAGGAAAGTGGCCATGACTTGAAATTGAGCTAAAAACTCTCTTTTTTGCAAGTGTATTGCAGGAAACAATATTTCCGCCCGTCCGTCCTTCCATCTGTCCATACCGTGAACCACCCTCTCGCAGAAAAGTGGCCTTGACTTGTAATTCCGCTAAAAATTCTATTTTTTTCATGTGTAGTGGTGGAAAAAAATATTTCCGCCCGTCCGCCTTTACATCTGTCCATACCTTCAACCACTCTCGCGCAGGAAAGTGACATTGACTTGAAATTGAGTTAAAAACTCCCTTTTTTGCAAGTGTATTGCAGGAAAAAATATTTCCGCCCGTCCGTCCATCCATCTGTCCATACCGTCAGCCACTCTCTCGCAGGAAAGTGGCATTGACTTGTAATTCCGTTTAAAATTCCATTTTTTTCATGTATAGGGTGAGGGGGAAAATACTTCCGCTTGTCCGTCCTTCCATCTGTCCATACCGTCAGTCACTCTGTCGCAAAAAAGTGGCATTGACTTGAAATTGAACTAAAAATTTCTTTTTTTGCAAGTGTATTGCAGGAAAAAATATTTCCGCCCGTCCGTCCTTCCATCTGTCCATACCATCAGCCACTCTCTCGCAGGAAAGTGGCCATGACTTGAAATTGAGCTAAAAACTCTCTTTTTTGCAAGTGTATTGCAGGAAAAAATATTTCCGCCCGTCCGTCCTTCCATCTGTCCATACCTTTAACCACTGTCTCGCAGGAATGTGGCGTTGACTTGTAATTCCGTTAAAAATTTCCTTTTTAGCGCATCCTTTCTTTGTGGTTTGTCTGTTCGGACTCACTTCTGTGATCTTGAACTTCTTTTCGGGGAATTGTCCTTTATTGCAATAAGTAGCCTATACCTTCAAGGTGAGCTGGACGGTAATCAAATTACGCTGTGTTAAAGGCCCCCCCTCCCTGAACCCGAGATGCTGTTTTTGAATGCAATACGTTCACCGTTTCAGGAGGGGGGGGGGTAAAAATTAATTTCATCTGTACTCTAATTAAAGGTCTCTACAAAAGGAGCCGATCATAGCCCTCTCCTCCTTGATCCATACATGGTGAGAGATGGCATTTGAGAAAGCAAATGTCGGGTTTTTTTAGTTCTACCTCTTTCGTACTATGCAAAATAACGAAAAACATGAACTGCCATTTTTGAGAAAGTACAGACTTTGACACTTACCAGACGCACTAACAATTTGACAATGTGAAATCGCAACTAATTCCCCTTTTTTTTCATTTTTTTAGATGAAGAGGAGACCCAAGTATCAGCAGTGTGAAAATTCAATTATTTGTAGGCGCATTTCGATGGTTATTGTTGCATATCTGTGTAATCCACTTTAATACTCAATCTCGATGTATACAACACACACACTGCGAGGGGTACAGCCGGACAGCGCCGCCTCTCTCCTCCTTATTTAACCAACGTACCTGATTTCACCACAACCTGCATTTTTGCTTTAGCGTTGCGGTATTCCCGTCGGCCGACCGATCCGTAGGTTTTATTATTGTAAATATTTAGCCCCTCCCCCTCTCCCCTCCACCATTATTTTAGTTAATCCGAATTACGGGTTTTTATCGATTTGCAATATAGTAATTGTAAAACGTTTTTATATTAAAAACCATTCCAGTCGTTAGGGTATTTATTTGCGAAAGCGCGCGTTGACGACGCAAACTTTTCCATTGTAAATGTTTCTATAGTAATCATTCCAAACGTGATTATAATTCTTCTCGAATGAACCGCCGTACTTGTATCTCTAACTTTTTAGTTGCAATGTATTAGGTTTTGTGATTCAACTAGTCGCTCGACGTCTATCGGAAGTTTAACGGCCCCTACGCCTTTTCGAGATTATTTTTATAATTCGTGCTAGTATTAGGGAGGTTAGATCGCGTTGAGTGGGGTTTTGAAAACGTATCTGCTCTTAAACTTCCGATATAGCGTTCTGATATTATCGATATTTGTAGGTATATTTGCTATGTGTAATAATATATTTTTCAAATAGGTGTTGATATCTGTATATTAGTGTACAAAATACTTTGATCTACTTAATAAAATGTCGATATTTATTTATTGGACAATTATTAAAGATGGCAGTTGCTGCCATTGTTTTTCTTACCTACAATGCGCCTTTAGTTTAGTCCTTGTGCTTAAATCCACTCGATAGACTTCACAGACATTCTGAGAGGTCCAAAGAGTAGAAGGTGATAAACTGGTAAGAATTCCTTTTGCTGTGTTAAGTGTCGCCATCTATCCGTTTTTCCAGATAATAGATAGCATTCGTTTGTTAAATAACGACAGACTCATTTTGGATAAATGAAACATCTTGTATTTTATAAAAGCTTTACTCAATAAAATAAAGATACATGGGCATTGGGTGGCACTATTTATGTACTTCTTGGTCAGCTTGTTTGTGACCAAAAGGAGATCACTGGTTTGAGTCAGAACAAAATAAATACCCCCCCCCCCGCCCACATTTCATTGGATCACGAATAGGGGTGGAGCCCCGCTTGGGCACTTGACGCTTTAGTT
>NW_022171802.1:0-18564 GCF_008802855.1 Photinus pyralis
GTCCCAAGCTGTTTGGTGCCACACTCTTCATTTTCAGTTTTTTTAAAATTTGTATTTTAAAGAAGTATATATAAAATATGTAGAAGCCTCGCACTGTTCAGTGTTCAACAACGACAATTTCTCAGTTTCAGTTTTGGCGTGGTAAGAACATGCTACTAAGCAGACTGATTTGATAATTTTTTTGAATTTGTGAGTAATATTTTTGTTTTTTTTGGAAACAACACCTATACAAAGTGATTTTTCTACTCAAACTGTTGAATACAAATCTGCACATAATTGCACATAAGATTTTTTAGTTTCGATAACACTTTTTGGTTTTGAGGAAACATCCGCTCGGCTCCGGCGGCTTCGCCGCCTCGCCTCACTGATTCGTAACGGTAAACAAAGCCTCGCACTGTTTTTGTTCAACAAAGATAATTTCTCAGTTTCCGTTTTGGTGTGGTAAGAAAATGCTATTAAGCAGACTGAATTGATATTTTTTTGAATTTGTGAGGAATATTGTTTATGAAAATATCATCTATACAAAGTGACTTTTTTGAAAATTTCTATTCAACTTGTTGCATCCAGATCTGCACATAATTCACATACGATTTTAAATACTGTTATCACTTTTTGGTTTTGATGAAACATACGCTCGGCTCCGGCGGCTTCGCCGCCTCGCCTGACTCTGATTTGTCACGGTCCATAGCTCGGCTTCGCCTCGCACTGATCACTATTCCACAAAGACATTTTCTTAGTTTCAGTTTTGGTAATGTAAGAACATAATATTGAGCAGACTGATTGACAATTTTTTTGAATTTGGGAAGAATATTTTTGTTTTTTTGAAACATCACCTATATTAAATGCCTTTTTTTGAAGATTTCTATTCAGCTTGTTCATTCCAATTATGCACATAAAATTTTATTATCATTTTTTGGATTTGATGACAAATACGCTCGGCTCCGGCCGCCTCGCCTCGCTCTGAATTGTAACGGTCCATAGCTCGGCTTCGCCTCCCACTGTTCACTGTTCTACAAAGACAATTACTCAGTTTCAGTGTTGGTGTGGTAAGAAAATGATATTGATCAGACTGATTGGAAATTTTTTTTTGAATTTATGAGTAATATTTTTGTTTTTTGGAAACATCGCTATGCAAAGTTTTTGGAAAATTTCGATTCAACTTGTTGACTCCAGTTCCTAACATAAATGCACATAAAACACAAATGGTAATACTTATTGGTTTTGAGGAGATATCCGTTCGGCCTCGGAATTGGTGTGAAAAAAGTGTAATGTGTTATTGGGCATTGGTAAATGTCGTTTGCCACTGTATTTGTATTTCGAAAAAAGTTAAAAAAACTGCTTAAATCTACAAATAATCTAATATCCACCGCTGCTTGGTGTCACATTCGATTTAGCTTAATTTATCATTTTTGTTTGAATTTGTCTTTTAAAAAGTTAAAAAATTTAGCTTTTTTAGCGATTTAGCTTTTTTAGCGATTTAGCTTCATTTATAGTTTTTGTTTAAATTTGTCTTTTAAAAAGTTAAAAAAATTTCTTAATTCTGCAAATAACCTAATATCCACCGCTGCTTGCTGTCACATTCGATTTAGCTTCATTTATAATTTTTGTTTGAATTTGTCTTTTAAAAAGTTAAAAAATTTAGCTTTTTTAGCGATTTAGCTTCATTTATAGTTTTTGTTTCAATTTGTCTTTTAAAAAGTTAAAAAAAATTTCTTAAATCTACAAATAACCTAATGTCCACCACTGCTTGGTGACACATTCGATTTAGCTTTATTTATAATTTTTGCTTGAATTTGTCTTTAAAAAGTTAAAAAATATATAGCTTTCATTCTCGTAGAAATTTATATTGGATGACGTCCTTCATCGACCAGAAACTGAATAACAGCACGCGATTTATCTTTGGATGGATTTTCTATCATGGATGCCATTTTCAAACGCAGTCCCAACACTTAGAAAAAAGCAAACTGCAAATATTTTGACAGACGCTTTAATAGTACTTAAGGAGACAACCTAAACAAATGAATTCGGTTGCCATGACGACTAGGTCATGGCTGCATAGATCAAACGTGTTTCTATTGAACATTCCTCGTACATGAGATTTTTTATTTTTTTTTTGTTTTGAGGAGACATACGCTCGGCTCTGGCGAGTTTGCCGCCTCGCCCCGTAACGATCCACAGCTCGGCTTCGCCGCGCACTGTTCATTTTACCGCACTTCTGCAAGAAATAGTCTAAAATGATTTATGTTTTCCTTTTGTCAGATGTTAACACGCACATTGAAGTTTGAACAAAGACAAATTTTCAGTTTCAGTTTTGACGCGGTAAGAAATTTTTGAGGAATATTTATTGAAACATTAGCTTCATTTATAATTTTTGTTTGAATTTGTCTTTTAAAAAGTTAAAAAAATTTCTTAAATCTACAAATAACCTAATGTCCACCACTGCTTGGTGTCACATTCGATTTAGCTTCATTTATAATTTTTGTTTAAATTTGTCTTTTAAAAAGTTAAAAAAAATGTCTTAAATCTACAAATAACCTAATGTCTCAAGCTAAGAGAGGGCCAAAGTGATGTCGAACTCGCCTTCGGCTCGCTCGGCATTAATGTGAAAAAAGTGTAATGTGTGGTTGGCCATTGGTAAATGTCGTTTCCACCGTGGACGTAGAGAGACGAGTCTAAGAGAGGGTCAGAGTTATGCCGAACTCGCCTTCGGCTCGCTCGAAATTGGTATACGAGGCGCGTGTGTTAAGAATCGAAAGACTTTGGTTATTTTACTTGGTTGGGGAAAGGGTTATTAAGAATTTTTGTGTGAATTTTTAGTTCGCAAAAAGTTAAAAAAAATCTTAAACCTACAAATAACCTAATGGCCAACGCTGCTTGTTGTCACATTCGGTTTAGCAAAGTGACTTTTTTGAAAATTTCTATTCAACTTGTTGCATCCAGATCTGCACATAATTCACATAAGATTTTAAATACTGTTATCACTTTTTGGTTTTGATGAGACATACGCTCGGCTCCGGCGGCGTCGCCGCCTCGTCTCACTCTGATTTGTCGCGGTCCATTGCTCGGCTTCGCCTCGCACTGATCACTGTTCCACAAAGACAATTTCTTAGTTTTAGTTTTGGTAATGTAAGAACATAATATTGAGCAACTGAATTGACAATTTTTTTGAATTTGTGAAGAATATTTTTGTTTTTTGGAAACATCACCTATATTAAAAATGCCTTTTCTTGAAAATGTCTATGCAGCTTGTTCAATCCAAATTTGCACATAAGATTTTTTAAATTTTATTATCATTTTTTGGGTTTGATGACAAATACGCTCAGCTCCGGCGGCTTTGCCGCCTCGCCTCGCTCTGATTTGTAACGGTCCATAGCTCGGCTTCGCCTCGCACTGTTCACTGTTCTACAAAGACAATTACTCAGTTTCAGTGTTGGTGTGGTAAGAAAATGATATTGAAGACTGACTGGACATTTTTTTTTGAATTTATGAGGAATATTTTTGTTTTTTGGAAACATCGCTATGCAAAGTTTTTGGAAAATTTCGATTCAACTTGTTGACTCCAGTTCCTAACATAAATGCACATAAAACACAAATGGTAATACTTATTGGTTTTGAGGAGATATTCGTTCGGCCTCGGAATTGGTGTGAAAAAAAGTGTAATGTGTTATTGGGTATTGGTAAATGTCGTTTGCCACTGTGGACGTAGAGAGACGAGTCTAAGGGATGGCCAGAGTTATGCCGAACTCGCCTTCGGCTCGCTCGGCATTGGTGTACAAGACGCGTGTCTTAAGAATCGAAAGTCTTTGGTTATTTTACTTGGTTGGGGAAACGGTTAATAAGAATTTTTGTTTGAATTTGTACCCCGACGGGTGCCGGGGGAAATTTCTTAACCCCATCGAAAGTTGCCTCAACTATCCTTACCTACCTTAGCCGGCGCCTCGACGTCCTCATCAAACCGTATAGCCAAGGCGAATTTTTATCCGAGCCCGCGCACCTCCACGACGATGCTCTCCAGCCGCTCAGGAGAATTTCCCAGTAGCGAAATTCTCGGAATCGATTCGAAATCGTCTCAAAAAGGTCTCATAAAATTTGCATCAAAATCGAATCTATTTTAATTAAATTAAAAATGAAAATCGAGTTGTTGCCCGAGTTTCTTATTTAAGGAGCGGATTTAAATTCCAACGTGACTCTCTGGTTTTTGTTATGGGAAATTTTTAAAAAATTTAACCCCTCGCCACGGGCTTAAAACGATTTCGATTTTCTTCGGAGAGGTCAATTTAAAGAGAGAACTAATTATGCTAAATTTTTCCCATTGTAAGTACGTACCTACGAATTACCGTTTAAAAATTATAAAAGAAAATTGGTAAATACGCGACCTAACGGTTTTTTTTTTTTTACAAAAAAATTTCCTGGACCTTTATTTTTCGATCGTTTCGGACGGGGAGCGGTGCGTACGATAGCTAATAATTCGAGCTAAATATTCCCCATTGAACGTACCCGTATGGCAAGTCTCTTAAAAAAATTATAACCGAAAAACTTGCGCGTCTACGAAAACTTTAACCTAAAAACCTTTCTAACGGCTTCAAATTTCAAGGTATGGCCAAAATGCAATTCCCTACATATAAATTAAATCTTCAGCAACAACTTTCCCATTGTAACATTATAATTATAATTAATACAAAATAAAAAAAATAATTAATACAAAAAAAACTTGTCACAAAAAAAAACGGGCACGCGCTCGGGTTCGAACGCGCGATCTTCAAATTCCAAGTCCTAACTGCTTACCGCTAAGCTACCGGGACTTACATTATCACTTCTTTTAAACCACTATAAGTACGACGAGAATACGTAAATTAGCAAATTATTTAAACACACTTTATTTACTCCACACTTATTCGAAGCACTTTTAAACTTTATAATAATCAATTTCGAACACTTACCGTTCATTTTAATACGTTAATTTCCTTTAAAAAACACTTTTAAAACTTGACGGAATCCGTTTGACAGTTAACCGACACGTAAACTTTATCACTTAATTTCGAACACAAATCGATCACGCACTGTCCCGAAACCGATTTTAACACTTTCCTCGTAGTTTTCTCGAATTTTTGAGACCTCTACCGAAATTCTCCGTCCAAAATTAAGCTCGCAATTAATTAAAAAGCGGTTAGCGCGCGTTCGGCAATCTTCGGCGCTTAATGTTGGCGAAAAACAAAACGAAGCGGTCACGTGACTTTTGCAGACCTTCGGGAGAAAATTTACCACGGCGCCGTCGTCCGAGTTACCTCCTCGAGGTAAACGAAAAAAGAAAGAGAAAACTTGCCCGCAGGTATCGAAGCCGATTGCGAGCCCGTATCTCTTCGCCGGAACGCGCTATTCAAAAACTCCGGTTTTTCACCTCTCACCCCCCTCCGGGGGGTGGTAGGGCGACCCGCGACCCCTCGTCTCGTAGATCTCGTCGAGATCTACAATCGCGCAATTGTACGTTTTGCTCTAACTCTAACCGTTCGGCCTGTAGAAGGCGTCAAAGTTGGAAAATGCGAAAAACCACCTGTTCGAGAGAGGCCCTCCGGGTCTCGCGGTTCCCAAACGGGACCATAGAATTGAATCGCACCCCGGCACAAATACGCTCCTCCACGTCGTCCAAGACCTCAGAAAGCCCCAGTAGGGTCTTTGGCTTAATTTTCGAGTTACGAATTTTTTTCTAAAATTTTCAATTTTTTCGCTTCTTATGGCAGCTACCCCGACGGGTGCCGCGGGAATTTCCTTAACCCCACCGAAAGTCGCGCCAACTATCTAAACTCCCCGAACCGGCGTCTCGACTCCGTAACTCGAACCGTATGGAAACGGCAAATTTTTATCCGCGCCCGCGCACCTCGACGACGATGCTCCCCAGCCGCCCAGCGAATTTTCCCAGGTCCCAAATTCTCAGAATCGATGCGAAATCGCTTAAAAAGCTTACGATAAAATTTTCACAAAATCGGTAGTACAATTAATTAAATTAAAAATGAAAATCGAGTAAACGGTTGAGTTCCTTATTTAAGGATCGAAAAACCGAAGCTTCGCTTCGGTTTTTCGATCCCGTTAACTAGATAGGTCCTTACGGACCTATCGGCGCCGTTTAATTAACGTACGCCGTTTTATGTGGTTTACCGTATAGAATTTTTTTTTAAATTTTTTTTTTATTTTTTAAAATTTTTTTTTATTTTAATTTTATATTTTTGTTTCTTTATGTGGTTTACCGTTTGTAAATTTTAAAAAAAATTTTTTTTATTTTTTATTTTTTTATTTTATTTTTTTTCTTATTTTTTTTTGTTTAATGATTGTGAGAATATAGTTAGAAAAAATAGTAGAAATTTGATTAGGTTCAAAAAAGCATCGATATGTCAATAGTCAATCTCATTACATAGGTTGGTAAAAATGCTTCGCATTTTAAGACTGCGCTAGAATATACTATTTTGCACAAATATCGCCGAAAATGGGATATTATACGTTTGTGTACTAATTTTTGCAAGTGTAATTCATGATCGGCGCAATACGATTTTTTGCACAATTTTATTAGATGAACCTACCATAAAGATTTCGATGAAATTACCCCACATCATTGCGCATGCGCTATACGACTTTTGGCGGGGCCATTGACAATTTTTTTGAATTTGTGAAGAAGGTTTTTGTTTTTTGGATACATCACCTATACAAAGTCATTTTAACTTTCGATTCAACTTGTTAATTCCAGATCTGCACATAAAGTACATAAGATTTTTAAATTTTGATAACACCTTTTGGTTTTGAGGAGACATTCGCTCGGCTCCGGCGGCTTTGCCGCCTCGCCTCACTATAATTCGTACCGGTGTATAGCTCGGCTTCGCCTCGCATTGTTCACTGTTCAACAAAGACAATTTCTCAGTTTCAATGTTGGTGCGGTAAGAAAATGCTATTGAGCAGACTGAATAGACCTTTTCTTTAATTTTTGAGGAATATTTTGGTTTATTGAAACATAACCTATACAAAGAAACTTTTTTTTAAATTTCGATTTAACCTGTAGATAAAGTATATCGGGCCGAAACTAATATCAGCGAATCAGTATTTTGTTATAGAACTACATTTTCGCAAGGATCTCCGTTTTTTTTATTAGGTTTAGATGAATGACGGGAAAGGTGGGCGCGTGTAGGGCCGTAAGTAAGCGTCGTTTGCCGCCGCGAATGGGGAGAGGCGGGTCTACGGGAGAGCCCTCGCTATGCCCAACTCGCCTTCGGCTCGCTCGGCATTGATGGGGGAAAAATGCGAGCCGTTTTCGTCGCGAGAAGGGCGAGCTCGAGTTATGCCGAGTCGAGAATTTTTGTTTGAATTTGTATTTCGAAAAAAGTTAAAAAAAAATTCTTAAATCTACAAATAACCTAATGCCCCAAGCTAAGAGAGGGCCAAAGTGATGCCGAACTCGCCTTCGATTCGCTCGGCATTGGTATACGAGGCGCGAGTGTTAAGAATCGAAAGTCTTCGGTTATTTTACTTAATTGGGGAAGGGTTATTAAGAATTTTTATTTCGGAAAAAGTTAAAAAAAAAAGTATCTTAAATTTACAAATAACCTAATGTGCAACGCTGCTTGGTGTCACATTTTGTTTAGCTTCATTTATAATTGTTGTTTGAATTTGTCTTTCAAAAAAGTTAAAAATCTACAAATAACCTAACGTCCCAAGCTGTTTGGCGCCACACTCTTCATTTTCAGTTTTTTTAAAATTTGTATTTTAAAGAAGTATATATAAAATATGTAGGTATAAAAAAACCTCGCACTGTTCAGTGTTCAACAACGACAATTTCTCAGTTTCACTTTTGGCGTGGTAAGAACACCTATACAAAGTGATTTTTCTACTCAACCTGTTGAATACAAATCTGCACATAATTGTACATAAGATTTTTTAGTTTCGATACCACTTTTTGGTTTTTAGGAGACATCCGTTCGGCTCCGGCGGCGAAGCCGCCTCGCCTCACTCTGCTTCGTAACGGTCCGTAGCTCGGCTTCGCCTCGCACTGTTTTCTGTTCAACAACGATAATTTCTCAGTTTCAGTTTTGGTGTGGTAAGAAAATGCTATTAAGCAGACTGAATTGATATTTTTTGGAATTTGTGTGGAATATTGTTTATGAAAACATCACCTACAAAGTGATTTTTTTGAAAATGTTTATTCAACTTGTTGAATCCAGATCTGCACAGATTTTAAATGTTGTTGTCAATTTTTGGTTTTGATGAGACATACGCCCGGCTCCGGCGGCTTTGCCGCCTCGCCTCGCTCTGATTTGTAACGGTCCATAGCTCGGCTTCATTTCGCGCTGTTCACTGTTCCACAAAGACAATTTTTGACAATTTTTCAGTTTCAGTTTTCGTAATGTAAGAGACTGATATTGAGCAGACTGAATTGACAATTTTTTTGGACACATCACCTATACAGGGTGATTCCTATAGTACCTGCCACCGTTTGGGAGCGTGTAGGTGGTGCGTAGGGGAGTATTTTGATATAGGACACTTGGGGTCGGAAATCTAAAATAAGGGTGCCAGAGCCAAATTTACCTTCTGGAATTTCGCGCCTGTAGGTAGGCAACCCAACCGGCGGGCGGTGCACACGGAGCGATCTCAGGCGGCGATGTGTGGCTGACACTTGATCAGAATTTTGTTTAAACCCACGAAATCCCGTCTGCAACGACGCGAAATAGGAGGAGGTCGGACCGTCGGTGTAAACAAACAAACTTTTCGAAATGGGTGCTTAAATGACCCAAGTATCGATGTGCATCACGAATCTGTGTGTAAAGTTAAGCCTCCGTCAGCTTACCTGCAATTGCCCTGTCTCGCACAGTCGGAAGTGAACTTCTTGAAAGACCTGTCTGCAAGGTAACTGACGGTTTGGATACCGCTCAGCGTACGCTCGTCGTGCAGCTCGTGCGTTACCATTTGCCAATCCGTACATGAAGTGCATGTCCGCGTATGCCGTGTTAGTAAAACGTGCCATAGTGTTTATTCACTTGATACGCGTCGTTGCAGACGGGATTTCGTGGGTTTAAACAAAATTCTGATCAAGTGTCAGCCACACATCACCGCCTGAGATCGCTCCGTGTGCACCGCCGGCCGGTTGGGTTGCCTACCTACAGGCGCGAAATTCCAGAAGGTAAATTTGGCTTTGGCACCCTTATTTTAGATTTCCGACCCCAAGTGTCCTATATCAAAATACTCCCCTACGCACCACCTACACGCTCCCAAACGGTGGCAGGTACTATAGGAATCACCCTGTATAAAGTGCCTTTTTTTGAAAATTTCTATTCAACTTGTTCACTCCAAATCTACACATAACATTTTTTAATTTTGTTATCACTTATTGGGTTTGATAAGAAATACGCTCGGCTCCGGCGGCTTCGCCGCCTCGCCTCGCTCTGATTTGTGACGGTCCATAGCTCGGCTACGCCTCGCACTGTTCACTGTTCTACAAAGACAGTTACTCAGTTTCAGTGTTGGTGTGGTAAGAAAATGATATTGATCAGACTGATTGGACATTTTTTTTTGAATTTATGAGGAATATTTTTGTTTTTTAGAAACATCACTATGCAAAGTTTTTTGAAAATTTCGATTCAACTTGTTGACTCCAGTTCCTAACATAAATGCATATAAAACACAAATGGTAATACTTATTGGTTTTGAGGAGATATCCGTTCGGCTCCGGAATTGGTGTGAAAAAAAGTGTAATGTGTTATTGGGCATTAGTAAATGTCGTTTGCCACTGTGGACGTAGAGAGACGAGTCTAAGGGAAGGCCAGAGTTATGCCGAACTCGCCTTCGGCTCGCTCGGCATTGGTATACAAGACGCGTGTGTTAAGAATCGAAAGTCTTTGGTTATTTTACTTGGTTGGGGAAACGGTTAAAAAGAATTTTTGTTTGAATTTGTATTTCGAAGAAAGTTAAAAAAATAGCTTAAATCTACAAATAACCTAATGTCCACCGCTGCTTCGTCACATTCGATTTAGCTTCATTTATAATTTTTGTTTGAATTTGTCTTTCAAAAAATCTACAAATAACCTAACGTCCCAAGCTATTTGGTGCCACACTCTTCATATTCAGTTTTTTTTAAATTTGTATTTTAAAGAAGTATATATAAAATATGTAGGTATAGGTTCAATGTTCAACAACGACAATTTCTCAGTTTCAGTTATGGCGTGGTAAGAACATGATACTAATCAGACTGATTTGATAATTTTTTTGAATTTATGAGTAATATTTTTGTTTTTTTTTTGGAAACAACACCTATACAAAGTGATTTTTCTAATCAACCTGTTGAATACAAATCTGCACATAATTGTACATAAGATTTTTAGTTTCGATAACACTTTTTGGTTTTGAGGATACATCCGCTCGGCTCCGGCGGCTTCGCCGCCTCGCCTCACTCTAATTCGTAACGATCCGTAGCTCGGCTTCGCCTCGCACTGTTTTCTGTTCAACAAAGATAATTTCTCAGTTTCAGTTTTGGTGTGGTAAGAAAATGCTATTAAGCAGACTGAATTGATATTTTTTTTGAATTTGTGAGGAATATTATTCATGAAAACATCACCTAAACGAAGTGATTTTTTTGAAAATTTCTATTCAACTTGTTGAATCCAGATCTGCACAGATTTTAAATGTTGTTGTCAATTTTTGGTTTTGATGAGACATACGCTCGGTTCTGGCGGCAAAGCCGCCTCGCCTCGCTCTGATTTGTAACGGTCCATAGCTCGGCTTCGCGTCGCGCTGTTCACTGTTCCACAAAGACAATTTTTCAGTTTCAGTTTTGGTAATATAAGAGACTGATATTGAGCAGACTGAATTGACAATTTTTTTGGACACATCACCTATATAAAGTGCCTTTTTTTGAACATTTCTATTCAACTTGTTCAATCCAAATCTACACATAAGATTTTTTAATTTTATTATCACTTATTGGGTTTGATGAGAGATACGCTCGGCTCCGGCGGCTTTGCCGCCTCGCCTCGCTCTTATTTGTAACGGTCCATTGCTCGGCTTCGCCTCGCACTGTTCACTGTTCTACAAAAACAATTTCTCAGTTTTGGTAATTTTCAAAAATTTCGTCCTCAGGTATAGCAATTATAATAATAATTGAGATTTCCCCATTATCGTATATCGAATCCCGATCGCCTTCCGATCGATCGCCTCCAATAGAGAACTAATTCTGCTAAATTTTTCACATTGTAAGTACATACCTACGAAGTACTGTTCAATAAAAGAAACTTGGCAAACGCGCGATATAATGGTTTTTTTAGAAAAAAATTTCCAGAACCTTTATTTTTCAATCGATTCGGACGGGGAGAGGTGCATATGATAGCTAATAATTCGAGCTAAATATTCCCCATTGAACGTACCCGTCTGGCAAGTCTCTTAAAAAAGTTATAACCGAAAAACTCACGCGTCTATGTCACCCTTAACTTAAAAAGCATTCAGATGACTTCCAATTTCAAAATATACCCAAAACGCAACCGGCCACGTATACATTAAGTCTTCCGCAATAACTTTTCCATTGCAACATTATAACTATTCTCATTCCTTTTAATTAAAATAATTAATACAAAAAATTTGTGACAATTAAGAAAAAAAAACTGCGCGCTTTCGGATTCGAACGCCGATCGTCCAATTCAAACTGCAACCCGTTTTCCTTTGCGCCACGTCGACTTTCGTTTATAATACTTTTAAACCACTATAAGTACGTCGAGAATACGTAAATTATCAAATTATTTAAACGCACTTTATTTACTCCACACTTATTCGAAGCACTTTTAAAGTTTATAATAATCAATTTCGAACACTTACCGATCATTGTAATACGTTAATTTAGGTTTATGAGCACTTTTAAAACTTGACGGAATCCGTTTGACAGTTAACCGACACGCAAACTTTATCACTTAAATTCGAACACAAATCGATCACGCACCGTCCCGAAACCGATTTTAACACGTTCCTCGTAGATTTCTCGAATTTTTGAGACCTCGATCGAAATTCTCCGTCCAAAATTAAGCTCGCAATTAATTAAAAAGCGGTTAGCGCGCGTTCGGCAATCTTCGGCGCTTAATGTTGGTGAAAAACAAAACGAAGCGGTCACGTGACTTTTGCAGACCTTCGGGAGAAAATTTACCACGGCGCCGTCGTCCGAGTTACCTCCTCGAGGTAAACGGAAAAAGAAAGAGAAAACTTGGCCGCAGGTATCGAATCCGATTTCGAGCCCGTATCTCTTCGCCGGAACGCGCTATTCAAAATCTCCGGTTTTTCACCTCTCACCCCCCTCCGGGGGGGGGTAGGGCGACCCGCGACCCCTCGTCTCGTAGATCTCGTCGAGATCTACAATCGCGCAATTGTACGTTTTGCTCTAACTCTAACCGTTCGGCCTGTAGAAAGCGTCAAAGTTGGAAAATGCGAAAAACCACCTTTTCGAGAGCGACCCTCTGGGTCGCGCGGTTCCCGAACGGGGCTATAGAATGGAATCGCACCCCGGCACAAATACGCTCCTCCGCGTCGCCCGACGGCTCAGAAAGCGCGAAAAAAAGTTCCGGCGAAGTTTTCGAGTTACGAATTTTTTTCTAAATTTTTCGATTTTTTCGCTTCTTATGGCAGCTACCCCGACGGGTGCCCCCAGAATTTTCTTAACCCCACCGAAAGTCGCGCCAACTATCTAAACTCCCCGAACCGGCGCCTCGACTCCCTAACCCCGACCGTATAGCCAAGGCGAATTTTTATCCGCGCCCGCGCACCTCGACGACGACGCTCCCCAGCCGCTCAGGAGAATTTCCCAGGTCCCAAACTCTCAGAATCGATGCGAAATCGTCTCAAAAAGGTGTGATAAAATTTTCATCAAAATCGAATCATTTTTAATTAAATTAAAAATGAAAATTGAGTAAACGGTTGAGTTCCTTATTTAAGGATCGAAAAACCGAAGCTTCGCTTCGGTTTTTCGATCCTGTTAACTAGATAGGTCCTTACGGACCTATCGGCGCCGTTTAATTAACGTACGCCTTTTTTTGTTGTTTACCGTATAGAATTTTTTTTTAATTTTTTTAAAAAATTTTTGTATATTTTTTTTTAATTGTTTTATTATTTTTTTGTTTCTTTATGTGGTTTACCGTTTGTCCATTTTTTTAAAATTTTCTTTTATTTTTTTATTTTTTTAATTTTTTTTTGTTATTTTTTTGTTTAATGTTTGTTACAATTTTCTAAAACGGGAAAAGAAATTTGATTCGGTTCAAAAAAGCATCGATATGTGAACGGTCAATCTCATTACATAGGTTGGTAAAAATGCTTCGCATTTCAAGACTGCGCTAGAGTGAGTATATTTTGCACAGATATCGCCAAAAAGAGGGGTATTATACGTTTGTGTATTAATTTTTGGAAATGTAATCTATGTTCGGCACAATACGATTTTTGCACAATTTAATTAGATGAACCTACCTACCGCGCACTTTTCATTTTACCACACTACTGCAAGAAATAGTGTAAAATGATTTATGTTTTTCGTTTGTCAGATGTCAACACACACTATGAGGTTTGAACAAAGACAATTTCTCAGTTTCAGTTTTGATGCGGTAAGAAAATGATATTGAGCAGACTGAATTAACATTTATTTTAAATTTGTTTCTTCGATACATCACATACATATACAAAGTTGTTAAATTTCGATTCCAGATCAGCTCATAATTGCACATAAGATTTTCTAATTTTGGGAACACTTTTTGGTTTTGATGAGACTAATGTACGATGGGCTCCGGCGGCTCTCGCCTCGCTCTGATTTGTAACGGTGCATAGCTCGGCTGCGTCTCGCACTGTTCGCTGTTCAACAAAGACAATTTCTCAGTTTCCGTTTTGGTGTGGTAAGAAAATGCTATTAAGCAGACTGAATTGATATTTTTTTGAATTTGTGAGGAATATTGTTTATGAAAATATCATCTATACAAAGTGACTTTTTTGAAAATTTCTATTCAACTTGTTGCATCCAGATCTGCACATAATTCACATACGATTTTAAATACTGTTATCACTTTTTGGTTTTGATGAAACATACGCTCGGCTCCGGCGGCTTCGCCGCCTCGCCTGACTCTGATTTGTCACGGTCCATAGCTCGGCTTCGCCTCGCACTGATCACTATTCCACAAAGACATTTTCTTAGTTTCAGTTTTGGTAATGTAAGAACATAATATTGAGCAGACTGATTGACAATTTTTTTGAATTTGGGAAGAATATTTTTGTTTTTTTGAAACATCACCTATATTAAATGCCTTTTTTTGAAGATTTCTATTCAGCTTGTTCATTCCAATTATGCACATAAAATTTTATTATCATTTTTTGGATTTGATGACAAATACGCTCGGCTCCGGCCGCCTCGCCTCGCTCTGAATTGTAACGGTCCATAGCTCGGCTTCGCCTCCCACTGTTCACTGTTCTACAAAGACAATTACTCAGTTTCAGTGTTGGTGTGGTAAGAAAATGATATTGATCAGACTGATTGGAAATTTTTTTTTGAATTTATGAGTAATATTTTTGTTTTTTGGAAACATCGCTATGCAAAGTTTTTGGAAAATTTCGATTCAACTTGTTGACTCCAGTTCCTAACATAAATGCACATAAAACACAAATGGTAATACTTATTGGTTTTGAGGAGATATCCGTGCGGCCTAGGAATTGGTGTGAAAAAAAGTGTAATGTGTTATTGGGCATTGGTAAATGTCGTTTGCCACTGTGGACGTAGAGAGACGAGTCTAAGGGAGGGCCAGAGTTTAGCCGAACTCGCCTTCGGCTCGCTCGGCATTGGTGTACAAGACGCGTGTGTTAAGAATCGAAAGTCTTTGGTTATTTTACTTGGTTGGGGAAACGGTTAAAAAGAATTTTTGTTTGAATTTGTATTTCGAAAAAAGTTAAAAAAATAGCTTAAATCTACAAATAACCTAATGTCCACCGCTGCTTGGTGTCACATTCGATTTAGCTTCATTTATAATTTTTGTTTGAATTTGTACTTTAAAAAAATTTAAACAAATTTCTTAAATCTACAAATAACCTAATGTCTCAAGCCAAGAGAGGGCCAAAGTGATGCCGAACTCGCCTTCGGCTCGCTTGGCATTGATGTGAAAAAAAGTGTAATGTGTGATTGGCCATTGGTAAATGTCGTTTGCCACCGTGGACGTAGAGAGACGAGTCTAAGGGAGCGCCAGAGTTATGCCGAACTCGTCTTCGGCTCGCTCTACATTGGTATACGAGGCGCGTGTGTTAAGAATCGAAAGTCTTTGGTTATTTTACTTGGTTGGGGAAAGGGTTATTAAGAATTTTTGTTTGAATTTTTAGTTCAAAAAAAGTTAAAAAAAATTCTTAAACCTACAAATAACCTAATGTCCAACGCTGCTTGTTATCACATTCGGTTTAGCTTCATTTTTAGTTTTTATTTGAATTTGTATTTTTAAAAAGTATAATTATACAAAAAATATATATAACAGCCTCGCACTGTTCACTGTTCAACAAAGGCAATTTCTTAGTTTCAGTTTGGTAAGAACATGATACTAAGCAGACTGATTTGATAATTTTTTTGAATTTGTGAGGAATATTTTTGTTTATGGAAACATCACCTTTTTTAAATGCCTATTCAATTTGTTGAATCCAGATCTGCACATAATTGCACATAAGATTTAAATTTCGTTATCATTTTTTGGTTTTGATGAGACATACGCTCGGCTTCGCCTCGCACCGTTCACTGTTCCATAAAGACAATTTTTCAGTTTCAGTTTTGGTAATGTAAGAAAATGATATTGAGCAGACTGAATTGACTTTTTTTTTTAATTTGTAAAGATTTTTGTTTTTTGAAAACATCAATTATATAAAGTGCCTTTTTTTGAAAATTTCTTGTCAACTTGTTCAATCCAAATCTGCACATAAGATTTTTAAATGTTGTTATCACTTTTTGGGTTTGATGAGAAATATGCTCGGCTCCGGCGGCTTTGCCGCCTCGCCTCGCTCTGATTTGTAACGGTCCATAGCTCGGCTTCGCCTCGCCCTGTTCACTGTTCTACAAAGACAATTTCTCAGTTTTGGTAATTTTAAAAAAATTTCGTCCGCAGGTATAGCAATTATAATAATAATTGCGATTTCCCCATTATCGTATATCGAATCCCGATCGATCGCCTCCAATAGAGAACTAATTCTGCCAAATTTTTCCCATTGTAAGTGCATACCTACGAAGGCAAACTTGGCAAACACGAGACATAATCGTTTTTTTTTACAAAAAAATTTCCAGAACCTTTATTTTTCAATCGATTCGGACGGGGAGCGGTGCATATGATAGCTAATAATTCGAGCTAAATATTTCCCATTGAACGTATCCGTCTGGAAAGTCTCTTAAAAAAATTATAACCAAAAAACTCACGCGTCTATGTCACCCTTAATTTAAAAAGCCTTCGGATCACTTCCAATTTCAAAATATACCCAAAACGCAAGCGGTCACGTATACTTTACGTCTTCCGCAATAACTTTTCCATTGTAACATTATAACTATTCTCGTCCCTTTTAATTAAAATAATTAATACAAAAAATTTGTGACATTAAAGAAAAAAAAAGCGAGCCCGCTCAGGTTCGAACACGCGAACGCCAATCCAAAATCCTACGTGCTAACCGTTAAGCCACCGTGACTTTCAATAGCACGTCTTTTAAACCATTATAAGTATGTCGAGAATACTTAAATTAGCAAATTTTTTAAACACACATTATTTACTCCACACTTATTTGAAGCACTTTTAAAGTTTATAATAGTCAATTTCGAACACTTACCGACGATTTTAATACGTTAATTTCCTTTTATGAACACTTTTAAAACTTGACGGAATCCGTTTGACAGTTAACCGACACGTAAACTTTATCACTTAAATTCGAACACAAATCGATCACGCACCGTCCCGAAACCGATTTTAACACGTTCCTCGTAGTTTTCTCGAATTTTTGAGACCTCGATCGAAATTCTCCGTCCAAAATTAAGCTCGCAATTAATTAAAAAGATAGTACAGCGCGTTCGGCAATCTTCGGCGCTTAATGTAGGCGAAAAACAAAACGAAGCGGTCACGTGACTTTTGCAGACCTTCGGGAGAAAATTTACCACGGCGCCGTCGTCCGAGTTACCTCCTCGCGGTAAACGGAAAAAGAAAGAGAAAACTTGGCCGCAGGTATCGAAGCCGATTCCGACGCCGTATCTCTTCGCCGGAACGCGCTATTCAAAATCTCCGGTTTTTCACCTCTCACCCCCCTCCGGGGGGTGGTAGGGCGACCCGCGACCCCTCGTCTCGTAGATCTCGTCGAGATCTACAATCGCGCAATTGTACGTTTTGCTCTAACTCTAACCGTTCGGCCTGTAGAAGGCGTCAAAGTTGGAAAATGCGAAAAACCACCTTTTCGAGAGCGACCCTCCGGGTCGCGCGGTTCCCGAACGGGGCTATAGAATGGAATCGCACCCCGGCACAAATACGCTCCTCCGCGTCGCCCGACGGCTCAGAAAGCGCGAAAAAAAGTTCCGGCGAAGTTTTCGAGTTACGAATTTTTTTCTAAAATTTTCGATTTTTTCGCTTCTTATGGCAGCTACCCCGACGGGTGCCCCCAGAATTTTCTTAACCCCACCGAAAGTCGCGCCAACTATCTAAACTCCCCGAACCGGCGCCTCGACTCCCTAACCCCGACCGTATAGCCAAGGCGAATTTTTATCCGCGCCCGCGCACCTCGACGACGACGCTCCCCAGCCGCTCAGGAGAATTTCCCAGGTCCCAAACTCTCAGAATCGATGCGAAATCGTCTCAAAAAGGTGTGATAAAATTTTCATCAAAATCGAATCATTTTTAATTAAATTAAAAATGAAAATTGAGTAAACGGTTGAGTTCCTTATTTAAGGATCGAAAAACCGAAGCTTCGCTTCGGTTTTTCGATCCTGTTAACTAGATAGGTCCTTACGGACCTATCGGCGCCGTTTAATTAACGTACGCCTTTTTTTGTTGTTTACCGTATAGAATTAAAAAAAAATTTTTTTTTAAATTTTTTTATATTTTTTTAAAATTATTTTATTATTTTTTTGTTTCTTTATGTGGTTTACCGTTTGTCAATTTTTTTTAATTTTTTTTTTTATTTTTTTATTTTTTTTTATTTTTTTTTTTTATTTTTTTTGCTTAATGGTTGTTACAATTTTCTAAAACGGGAAAAGAAATTTGATTCGGTTCAAAAAAGCATCGATATGTCAATGGTCAATCTCATTACATAGGTTGGTAAAAATGCTTCGCATTTTAAGACTGCGCTAGAGTGAGTATATTTTGCACAAATATCGCCGAAAATGGGATATTATACGTTTGTGTATTAATTTTTGGAGGTGTAATCTATGTTCGGCGCAATATATATTTTTGCACAATTTAATTAGATGAACTTACCATAAAAATTTCGATCAAATTACCCCACATCATTGCGCATGCCCAATACGACTTCTGGCGGAGCAATTGACAATTTTTTTAAATTTGTGAAGAATGTTTTTGTTTTTTG
>NW_022171803.1:0-47839 GCF_008802855.1 Photinus pyralis
TCCGGCGTACCACCGAGTAGATAAGCGCTAACACCTAAACGATACCGGGAGCGACCAGCTGATTGTGGAATTTTCGGAAGATACGATCTTTTACACAACCTTTTTTTTTTTTTAATTGCTTCAATACCGTTAATCTAGTGTAACCTTCCGACGATTTATGATTGGAGCTTTGTATTTTGTTCGCATCAAGTGTTTGAGGTCGTGGCTCTCTTCAAGAGCAACGCACCTGTATTTAACGTATGGGTAAACGAGCCGGCTACGAGTAAGCTATTTTAGTTTTGGCCCTTCTGGCTCATATAATCGTTCCGAGCGTTGTAGCTTGGGGTTTGATTTTGTGTTACAGAACTGGAACTTCGAAGGAGAGCTCTTTTTCGGAGAAGACAGCGTATGTGTTATTCAAGGTAAGATTTTTAATTTACTTGTACCCAGTGTTGCCTATATGAGTTGTTATTGGGGTTAACTTAATTCAATCTTTGAATCCATTGAAATCTTAACTACATTTTTGCTCGATCATTGTTGTAGGGGTCTGGTAACGTAATTATTAGGGAAGTGTTCAGGAATTTATTTGGGGATTATTTTTGTCATTTAAAGTATTTGTTATTGTCGTATTGAAGATACATTTTATTTGCCGATCCTGCACAGTTTTGTCAGGATTAATAAATCAGAATTGCTCGTAGTGAATTTATTATTTGGCTCTCCTGTGTTTTCCCAATTTCTATACAGGAGAGGTCAGAATTTGTGCAAAATTGGGTGGCGCTCAACTAATCATTTCTAGTGACTACCAAAGATCAAAAACTTATGTTATATGCCCAAACGAACAAACCGCTGTGGAAGATTCTCCTCTCGAGCCCTTCTTTTAATTAAGAATCTGAGCTAGCTGGCCGTTTATGCGGCGGGGTTTGAGTTTTACAGCGCCGAACTAACCTCACGTTATAAAGTGGCACCCTTCAACGTGTGGCCTGGGCATAATTTGTTTAAATTTAAGTTTTTGGCCTTATTTTTAAATTATCTCTTCTAAATTGAACTTCGTACTTGCAACTTATTTTTTATTTGTGGTTATTACTGATATTTGTGTATTTCTTGGTATTTAACAGGTACCTATATTGTATTATCTTTTTATATTTGTATTTTGAATTTATTGTGTGATCATGGCTATGGAAATTAACCGATTAAGAGAGACTGAACTCCAATATGAAATTGAGATTAGAGCGGGACAAATGGGGAGTAATATGAACGAAAGTCGTTTAATTCTCAGAAAATTGTTAGAGTTAGAGAAAGCACCTGGTTATGTTGCTCCAGAGTACCCTTTTTCCTTTGCTCAGGATTTAGCTGCTCTTACTGAATTGACAGTGATCCTTCAGAATAAGATTGACAATTTTGATGATGCTTTTGGGGGAGGTTCATATTTGTCAATTGTTACCATGCTAGCTCATGCCGACAGACGTTTACATAGGACTCGCACATTATTGCAGCCTTCTGCTGAACAATTAAGTAAACTTGGGGAATTAGTTGGTTTATTTCGACAATTAAGAGCTTCACTCGATAACAAAGCTTTTCATTTTAACGACTCAATTATGCCTTCAGCAACTGCTGTAGTTTCTTCTACACCTACTAGACGTACTGCAGAACTACAACCAAGATTATCCGTACCGAGTACTCCTGTACATAAATGGGGATTAAAATTTTCCGGGGATAGTAGAGGTGAAACTTTGAATTCATTTATCGACCGAGTTGAGCGAATGGCTCGTGCTCGTGGAGTAGATCATCCAAGTTTATTTGAGACTGCCTACGATTTATTTGAAGGTACTGCGAACACCTGGTACAACATTAATTCTCATAAAGCTACTTCATGGGAGCACTTAGTGCAATTACTACGAGATGCATTACTACCACCACACTATGAGGAAGATTTGCTCGACGAAATTAAAGCTCGTTTACAGGGTCAGAATGAAAAAGTAGACATTTATTTTGCAGTAATGCAGGGATTATTTTCACGACTAAAATTACCACCTCCAGAATATGAACAAGTCCGTTTAATTAAACGCAATTTATCACCATTTTATTTGACTAAATTAGGTCCTAATGTTCCTCCGACATTAGATGAACTTTTAATTGAATGCAGACGTTTTGACGATATCAAACATGATTTAGACAGACACCATGCCTTACGCAACCGAACATCATTACCATTACTCGAACCTGGGTTTAGCTGTCCCACCAGTAATCGACAAATGTCACCACGTCCACCTATTTATGCAATGGAAACTCCAAATTCTCCTTGCTTTAATTGCCAAAAATTAGGTCATCATCGTGTTGATTGTCCTGAACCAAGGCAATTATTTTGCTGGAAATGTGGCGCACAAGGCGTTACGATGCGCAGTTGTTCTTTTTGTTCGGGAAACGCTCCGAGAAACGCTCATTAAGTCGTCGTGACGTTTCTTTAGTACAGGCGACAAAAATTTTGAAAATTTCTTCTAAACCTAAACTTGACTTTTTATTACAGCATGTGGGAAATGACTTGAGACCTTATGTCCAAATTAAAATTTTAGACATTCCTTTTTTGGGATTATTAGATTCTGGCGCTTCACGTTCTTTTATCAATTCCGATACTTTAATTCAATTGCAAATACTCAATTTCAATTTTGTACCGAAAGTTATTTCTTGTACGGTAGCAAATAGCTCCGATGCACATTCGATTGGTTACATCACTGTGCCAATTACCTTAAAGGATCGTACTGTGCTGTTAGATTTGTTGGTGATGCCTGATTTGGTTACTAATTTAATCCTGGGAGTAGATTTTTGGGATAGGATGGGTATCATTCCGAATATTAGCGATGACTGTTGGCATTTTACTTCTTGCACGCCAACTCAACCTATTGTGGCCATAGTGGAACAGTCTCGTCTCACTGATGAACAACACCATTCTTTACAAACCCTCTTAGATCTGAAATTTTCGCTCATGGGAGACAAGTTAGGATTAACCCCAGTAGGTAGACACGAGATACACCTGGTAGAGGGCGCTGTTCCTATTAAACAGCGGTACTATCCAGTAAATCCGATTAAACAGAAAATCATTAACGACACCATTGATGAGATGCTTAGGGACAGAGTCATCGAACCATCGAACAGCGGATGGACTTCACCTGTCTGTCTGATTCCCAAGAAAGACAAAACCTATAGATTTTGTGTGGACTATAGGAAACTTAACTCTTTAACTGAGCGCGACGCTTTTCCTTTGCCCTATATATCAATACCATCTTAGACCAATTACGTGACGCTAAATATCTTAGTTCCCTGGACATTAAGTCAGCTTATTGGCAAATAGAGGTTGCTGAAGATTCGCGCCCTTTCACAGCTTTTACTGTGCCTGGTCGTGGTCTTTTCCAATTTCGAAGGATGCCCTTCGGCTTGACTAATGCCCCTGCGACTTTTCAGCGCATTATCGATACCATTTTGGGACCTGAATTGCAACCCAACGTTTTGGTTTATTTGGACGATGTGGTTATTATATCACAAGACTTTGACTCACATTTAAAAATTTTGAACACCGTTTTTGACAAATTAATTGCTGCTGGCTTCACTCTGAATAAAAACAAATGTCACTTCTGCCGTTCAGAACTTAAGTATTTAGGGAATGTTGTGGATTCCTTTGGCTTACACCCAGATCCTGACAAAGTCAAGGCGATTTTAGATATTCCAACACCCACTACATTTGACATGTACGACGTTTCTTAGGAACTTGCGGTTGGTACCGTAGGTTCATTCCTGATTTTTCAACCGTTCTTGCTCCTTTAACCAGACTTCTTCGGAAAAATGTTAAGTTTGAATGGACGTCTGAATGTGAGGAATCTTTTCTCAAATTAAAAGAACTTTTGGCAACTGCACCTGTGCTCAATTGCCCGGATTTTACCAAACCTTTTGTCCTTCAGACCGATGCTTCTGCTTATGGGCTAGGAGCTGTCTTGACTCAAACTTTTCCGGATGGGGAGCGAGTGGTATGTTATTTATCCCGATCATTATCCCGAGCGGAACAAAATTACAGCACGACTGAACGTAAGTGCTTAGCAGTCATTTGGGCGGTAGAGCAACTTCGACATTACCTCGAAGGAGTTTCTTTTACAGTCATTACTGACCACCATTCTCTTTTGTGGTTGCATTCTTTGAAAGACCCCCAAGGACGTTTAGCACGCTGGGCTCTTCGTTTACAGCCGTATACCTTTACTCTTGTCCATCGTAAAGGCAAGGACAATATTATTCCCGATCTTTTGTCACGTACTGTACCTGTGATCGAAGCTGTACATTCTTCAGATGTTACGGTGGATCCGAACGATTTCAAAACTTCTAAAGACCCTTGGTTCCTTGGTATGTTTGAAAGATTAGAGCGAAGTCCTCATAAATATCCCGATTGGCGAGTGAAAGATTCGTTGTTGTATAAATATATCAAGTCCGCTTTACAATCTCATGATTATGAAAAATGGAAACTTGTTGTTCCTTCTGATTTTAGACAATCTCTTATACAAGAGAACCACAATAATGTTACTTCAGGACACCTTGGTGTTTATAAGACCTTTTGGCGCATTCATCACCGATATTATTGGCCGAGAATGAAGTGCGATATTAAGCGTTATATTTCTCGCTGTACCACCTGTGCACAACATAAACCTGAACAACTTCGACCTGCAGGG
Source organism: Photinus pyralis (assembly GCF_008802855.1). Taxonomy (NCBI): domain Eukaryota; kingdom Metazoa; phylum Arthropoda; class Insecta; order Coleoptera; family Lampyridae; genus Photinus; species Photinus pyralis. Next base: position 4,686 of record NW_022171803.1, read on the forward strand.
CTTATGGGTTCACATCCTCAAATTTATGAACCGTGGCAGATGATCAGCTTAGATTTTATTGGTCCTTTACCTCGATCCACTCAAGGGCGAACTCATTTATTAGTTGTTAGTGACTATATGAGTAAATTTGTACTTCTTTTTCCCATAAGGACGGCGAATGCCAAAACTCTTGTCAAATGTATTGAAGATTCTGTATTTCTTGTGTATGGAGCTCCACAATTCCTTATTTGTGACAATGGTGTGCAGATGCGCAGTAGACTTTTCTTAGATCTGTGTGAAAGCTACCGTGTAAAGGTTCGGTTTACTCCTTTTTATCATCCACAGGCTGATCCTGCGGAGAGGGTGAATCGTGTGGTAAAGCAGTTGATAGCCACTTACGTTAAGAACAATCACAAACATTGGGACGTTCATTTAGCTTCGATAGCTTGTGCTCTTCGAACTTCTAAGCACGAAACCATAGGTGTGACTCCCTATCGTGCTAATTTTGGGAAAGAATTTCGTATTCGAGGGGACAGCTTCGACACTGACATGACGGACAATGAGCCGATTGACGTAGAACAACGGTTAGCGCAACAGCAAGGACTGTACGACAAAATTATTGCACGCATTAAAGACAGTCATGACCGCAACAAGCAACATTATGACTTACGACGTAGGCATGTTAACTATGAGATAGGAGATTTGGTTTGGCGTAAAAATAAGTCTTTGTCTGATGCCACTAAAGATTATTCAGCGAAGTTAGCCCCCAGATTTTTAGGACCATTTACGGTTAGCCGTAAAATGGGGTATTTGACCTATGAGTTGAAAGATTCTAATGGTAAATCTTCTGGAACGTGGCACGTCCAGGATCTCAAACCTTATATTGAACCCGATGATCATGGTTAGACATTTATTGTCGCCGGATTGCTTGTTTGTTGACGATTTTGAACCACTAATTTTGACGTATTCTTATTCTTGGATTTGACTTTGATATATGTATTTATATGTTATATGTTCCATATTTCTTCTTCTTCTTACTTTTTGGGTGGTTTGGTTGGGCACAGGGGATGGACTCTCGGATCGTAGCAACAACACCTGCTAGGGGATTCGTCCCGATCCATTATCCTCCTTCTTTCTTTTTCTATCTGCACCTCAAACACTTTTCTTCTTCTAATTTCCTCAGGGGAAATTTGGGAGAGGTTGCCCTTTTCTTTTCACTTTCCTATTTTTCTATCTTTTTCTACTCTTCTTTCTTCCGTTCCACAGAGTGTATGTTCGTATGAATGGATGTATACTTTGTTTCACTGGTGCTGAACCTGACGTCATAAATGTGATTCTCTCTTCATTACATTTAAATCGATTGAGACAAAAAAATTACGTCATTAACGTAAGTCGTGACAAATAAACCAATTGATCTGTCATAATATCAATCCGTCAAATGATTTTCGTTATAGACAGATTTCCAGTGTTAAACGCCTTTTCATTAGGTAGTTTGTATTAAAAGTGAAGTAAATATCATCAAAGTTAAAAACGCTTAGGCAAGTCGACAGTGCAGCAACGCCGTTAATAGACAAGTATTTTAAAAATTTTACCGCATAATGGTTCGATTCGCTCATATCGTGAATTTAGGTCATTCCCGTTACCATTAGGTAAATATGACGAACCGATACACAGAATGAAGATGTTCGCCAGAACACTTAGGTATTGAATTGATTTTATAGGTGAGAATGTTACACTCCGTTCCTTACACAGTAATCTTCAACGACTTGATGGCGTAGAAATATCTGCTACCTCTTTGTCCCGCAGTTTGAAGAAACTGAAATTCACGTGGCGGAGATGCACCGTTTCCAATAGATTATTTTTAATGGAACAGCCCTATGCAGTTCAAAGAAGACTACAATTTTTGAGAGACTTTAAACACAACGAAACTTCACTCTTTCCATTACGACCTGTGGTTTTAGACGAAACCTGGATATACAGTAAAGGGTCTTTTAGAAGAAGCTGGCAAGATGGTACTCTCAAAACAGTTAGAAAAAGAAGTGGTGAAGGGGTCCGGTATATACCTAATACTCCATGCAGGATCAGAAGATGGATTTGTGGTGTAGTGTCGTTTTTTCTTTTGTACATACGATTTGAATATGAACATTTGAGAGTTTTTTCAGGAATAAATATCATCACGACCTGTTTTCTTTCACAATTGCGTTTTTTTTTAAATAAATCGGATCAGAAGATATTCAAGATCCTTATGCGAATATCTCGACTGTGTGGCAAAAGAACAGAAACTGTATGTATGCGTTGTTATTTCAATGAGCCAGTGGTATAATGACTACGCTTTATCTCAAATTTGTAAGATGTATAAATGCAAAAGGCTTACCGATAAACCATGGCCTATTCTACTTCTGCAAATGGCTAGTTAAGGGTCATTAAAATTCGCGCAACTTAACGCGTATTCTTCACATTGGTAGCATACTTAATTTCACATCAACATTATGTAAACAAAATATTAATTTACGAACTGCCTAAACAAACTTTAAGTTACAAATGTTCCTATGCGTTTTCTGTAACCATCATACACTTCATCTCAAAGAGTTTCGGATGCTCTGGCAGTATCCATTTCGATTGTCGGTGCAAAGAATCGGTTACATGAGGTGATTACAAACGGTGGAAAAGGTTTAATTCATACCAACGGACTTCCTCTACATAAAATACATGACCATTTAGCCATTATAAAACCTAAGAACAGGAAAAAACCTATCAGAACCAGATGCCTTACAAGTGATTGTCAACTTGGGCGGTCTAATAATGATGAACGATAGTGACACCTTAAAGTAGTTAGAGCGCCTAGGTAAAAGTAACAAGAAGTTGGTGAAAATTTGGTCACTTATTCTCTGAGAGACGCACTTTCTAATGGTGAAAAGAATAAAGTGTTTCTATGTGCCGTTTCTGAGATATTTGACAGTAAAAACAGGGTATTTTAACATGGGCTCTTATGGACAGACTCAGTTTTTCTGAGCTAGCGAATGTTTTTGTATCAAGACTTAAATGAGATGGGTCTCATTAGAAGCGAAATTTTGTGACGAATCTAAATATGCACGGAAAAGTACATGTTCATGATGAAATAAGGAAGATATTTACCGCCGGAGTGGCGTCTGCTCTGACGCAGTGGCACGCTATGCAGCACGCGTTTAAATCTGATGACTTTTCCACTATAGCCCAGGCATTTTAGATCAGAAATGGGGTCAACCCTACGAAAAATAACGTAAATCTGAAAGTTGGCACAGTTGTTCTATTTGATGCCCTGAACAACATATAAAAAGTCCCAAGAATTCCCATGTCGGCTTCCTTGAAGTTCGGGCTTTCGAAAGTCCGAACTCTTGAAATCTGCACGACGCCACTATAATTATAGCCTAGCGGACGAACGGAACAAGTCCCAGAGTCGCGGGAGGGCTTAAATTAAAGGTTAGTAACCAGGCTATCTTTTGATATTTTTTGCAAGTGCCAGTGACAACTTCCGGCCAGACAGGAAGTGGAAAAAGACCGCGAAACTTGACAAAAAAATCGGTTTTTGTTTTTTGTTTGGACATAGGTGCGGTTTAGCGTCCGATATCGGAAAAATGACCAAAACAAATGTTGTAGAGCGTAGTTAACTTTAAAACCGTACCCTTTGCGTTGAAATCCGACCAATAGGAGGGGAGCTACAAACCGTTAAGTGCGATCCCACGCGCCGCTCACCGTTGCGCGACTTGCCTGAGAGGTGCACCAGATCGACCAGATACGGTTGGCTTAATAGCGGCGCATCTCTGACTTATTTGTATTTTGACTGTGAGCGTTTTAGACTTTTGGAATGTGTTTAGTGCGTAAATTTTGAGGGAAACTGTACTGTATTTTTTTCTAAACAAAACAATCCAAATTAAAAATTTTTGAGTAAACTTCGTCGTAAAACAAAGGGGGTTCGGGAACATTATTATATATAACATTATTACAGCTCCTGCCTCTACAATGCGCGCACATTAAAGTGCAGTGTAGGTTGGCAGAGCGGCACGAACAGCGGTTAAAACAACCTTGCTGGCAAGCGCAAGAAATCAAATGTAGATGTTCGTCTGGTGCTGGTGGCAGATTTGTCGGATTTGGAACAAGTGTGGGCCCCATTTTTTTCCAGCCCCAATCCGTTGGCAAGAGACTGTTCGATGGCCATTCGTGAACCTAAAGTAAGGAAAATAAGAAATAGAATTAACTAAATCTTTCTAAAAACTACTGTACAATCAGATTCCATATCTCACTTGCAAGTACGTCCGCAAACTGTGTTGCTCGGCAGCGGCGGTTGTTGGCGGCAATGTAGCTAGATCAAACGTAGCTTTGCTTTGCTTTGTTACTGCGCGAGCATAGAGGTGAATTTGGAGATCGTCCAGGCTTTGATTGTCTTCTTTACTGCCGTATAGATGGACAATACATTTTTCACCAGCTGATACGATGGATTCTTTTGGTGTGCCCGGTTTGTTGAACGTGAATGCAAGATTTTGTAGGTGTGGGTTTTCTAAAAGCTTCCATGCCTTCTTTTTTCCTTGGTTGTACAGCGCCGATGTAGTATCGCAACCCTTTATCGCATGAAGGAATAGTAGGCAGTCTGTCTTCGCGCCTATTCCTTCGTGCGATAACGGGCTGCGATAATACATCGGCGCTGTACAACCAAGGAAAAAAGAAGTCATGGAAGCTTTTAGAAAACCCACACCTACAAAATATTGCGTTCACGTTCAACAAACCGGGCACATCAAAAGAATCGATCGTATCAGCTGGTGAAAAATTTATTGTTCATCTCTACGGCAGTAAAGAAGACTCTCGCCAGGAAAGATTGCCGGTCACAGCGCACCTTGTGTCAAATTACAATCTATGTTTTTTTTAAGATGCGAGCGACTTCCGGAATAGGATCGTGCCACTTTTCGTTCAAGATTGGCACGATCCCATCCTGGAAGTCGCTCACATCTTTAGAAAAAGACAGGTTGTAGACCGGGATCAGGTCTTCTGTGACCGGCAATCTTTCCTGGCGAGATGTTTATATTGAATCTGATTGTACAGTAGTTTTTAGAATGATTTAGTTAATTCTATTTCCTATTTTCCTTATTTTAGGTTCAAGAATGGCTATCGAACTGTCTTTTGCCAACGGATTGGGGCTAAAAAAAAATGGGGCCCGCACTTGTTCCAAATCCGACAAGTCTGCCACCAGCCTGCACCAGACGAACATCCACATTTGATTTCTTGCGCTTGCCAGCAAGGTTGTTTTAACCGCTGTTCGTGCGGCTCTGCCAACCTACATGCGCCCATTGTAGAGGCAGGAGCTGTAATAATGTTCCCGCCCGAACCCCAGTCCGAAGACGAAGAATCCGATGGAGAAGGAACGTCGAATTAAAACAGCGAACCTGTCTTTGTTTTACGACGAAGTTTACTCAACAATTTTTAATTTGGATTGTTTTGTTTAGAAAAAAATACAGTACAGTTTCCCTCAAAATTTACGCACTAAACACATCCCAAAAGTCTAAAACGCTCACAGTCAAAATACGAATAAGTCAGAGATGCGCCGCTATTAAGCCAACCGTATCTGGTCGATCTGGTGCACCTCTCAGGCAAGTCGCGCAACGGCGAGCGGGGCGTGGGATCGCACTTAACGGTTTGTAGCTCCTCTCCTATTGGTCGGATTTCAACGCAAAGGGTACGGTTTTAAAGTTAAAACTACGCTCTACAACATTTGTTTTGGTCATTTTTCCGATATCGGACGCTAAATCGCACCTATGTCCAAACAAAAAACAAAAACCGATTTTTTTGTCAAGTTTCACGGTCTTTTTCCACTTCCTGTCTGGCCGGAAGTTGTCAAAAGATAGCCTGGTTACTAACCTTTAATTTAAGCCCTCCCGCGACTCTGGGACTTGTTCCATTCGTCCGCTAGGCAATAATTATGGTGGCGTCGTGCAGATTTCAAGAGTTCGGACTTTCGAAAGCCCGAACTTCAAGGAAGCCGACATGGGAACTCTTGGGACTTTTTATATGTTGTTCAGAGCATCAAATAGAACAACTGTGCCAACTTTCAGATTTACGTTATTTTTCGTAGGGTCAAAACCTAAAATGCCTGGGCTAACTAGGTCTAGTATATAACTGAGCTAGGAAGGACAATCTTTTCCTTCTTCTGCTGAGCACTTTTCTTCACAAAAGGCATGGTGTCTTTCAGAAAGAACACCAAAACCAGCGATATTTATAAAGGCCTGCACACGTCTTGTTGACACACTGATCGGATCGAGATCAAGATAGCGGCTGGGGATCTCTGGCGCCAACATCGAAAAACCAAATCCACTACACCGACTTCACGTAAAACGCCAAATTATTGTTTCCAGGCTTTTACATACGTCTCGCATACGTTTTGATTAAAAATAAATATATTCGTTTAGGATTTACCGCTTACACTGTGAATATTTAGTCGCGGTGTGTCGTCAACATTTAGTGTGCAAAGGTTTGACACAGGGTCGAAAAGTAGGGAGACTAGTCAAGTTGACTACTGTATATACCTTTTTAAAAATCATGTAAGACGTTTGCATTGTGCTGAGGTACAAAATACCACTCATACCGTATTTCTAATTATGTTTCCTTAATAACAACATTTTTTTGGGGACGTTTACCGTAAGTAGTAGGTAGGCCGAGTACATCACTTGACTTCAGCCGAACGCGCTCTAACTACTTTAATAAATAAGTTGAAACGTCAATGTGACAATATGTAAACCAACTACTAATTTACGACCTGCCTTAATTTTGCTATGACGTCAGATAGTGTGACGAAAGGTTCAGCACCCTTGAAACAAATAGTATACAATAAATTAGGTACATTAGACTAACGTGTAACCGGCTGGTTACTTTTCAACTCTTCCTACCGTTTCTTTCTCAAACTATTTTATTTAGGGGTGGTTCTTCTTACATAAAAGAATGGTTGTTGGGCGCCGGCTAGCTTCAGTCGATGATCCTTTTCTGGCCTCGAGGAAATGGGAAAGGATAAATGAATAAAAATCAAGTCTTTATTAAAACCTATTGCGTTCTTTTTCTCTTTCGCCTTTTTTCTGTAAATAACACACGCCAAAATAAATGGAGGCTGAGGCTGCGTTCCTGTAAAAGTAGGGTTAACTCATTCATTCACAAAAATTCACTGCATAGACAGAAAAATCTGTCTTTATTACGGTAGTCGAAAATCAAAATATTTACTCTAAAACCGCCGAGTACAAAAAGAAACTTAATGCTTTTTTCATAAATTAGTATACAATTAAATCAAAAATCAAAACAAACTGCTGTAAATGCGTGTAGTAACACTTCCAGACAAGGGTCGTTAAAATGAAAACAAACAGCGCTCACAAGCACTTATTTGAATGCAATCCTAGTATGTGATTAAATCGCCTTTACAATAGCACAAATTCAAACTACAATGCAATAGTCTACGACGGGGCGAACAACAAAGATGATAAACTACAACGCGATAATGTTTACTGGTTTATAAATACCTTGAACGTCTATTGTTAATGTGCACTAGGATTCGGAGTGCAGTCTTGGTCTCGCTCCGATCGATGTTGAAATCAAATGAACTCAGGACCGCCCACTGCAAGCAGCTATTCGAGTTTCGGTTCGGCCAATCACAGGCAGGCAGGTTTCAACGTGACTTTTTCGGCACCCTCCAAATAGACTGCAAGGACCGCGCGTAGAACAGATAATGGAACTGTTCTTCGGAAATCTCGCAATCCTCCTAAAAGTGACTGGATGGAGATGTTTTCGCTCGGTTCTTTCTCTTGATTTTCTTAAAAAAGTCGCTTCAATTCACTATTGCAAGAAAACGCGCTTATAATTTGCGGGCACGACTGATACAGATGTTGCGTACCTGGGAGTTATGATTATATCTAGAGATAGAATTTTAATTACGTAAAAATGAAATTTAAATATCCTGAACAGAAATACTGTTATACTACCCAACAAGCATTATTTCTAAAAAAAAGAAAGAAAAAAAAGAGCGTTTACAGATTTCGAGGCGGGCAGTGCCATAATCCTTAAAAATACAAAGTAAAAGATTACTTCCCACTTAGAAGTATGCTACATTAGTGTGTATAATCAATGCCAAAACATAAACTTTGTTGCCCGCAAAAATAAATAAACCCCACGCCACTGACTAATGTTTACTTTCGTCCTCTCAACCGTTAGTATACCGTAGCCATCTTAGTGGATACACGTTGAACTACACCTTTGAATATAAAATTAATTTTATATTCAAAGACTACACTGAGAACAGATTCCTTTACTACAATTGTTTTACGAATTATTCTTGAAGTGTACGGAGTTCATACCGTTTGTGCTTTAGCAACCACATTTACTTGATTTTCACATCACGTTTTAATCCTTATATGTGCAAGAATCTGGAGAAACAATTTATATTTCAAACACTTCTTTGATCTTTGAATTATACTCAAAAGATTGTCATTGCAACCGAACGTCTACTTTATACGCTTTCAGAGAATGTACTATGAGTTTTAATACAATATAAACTGTTTACTAATAATTTACATACATTTAAGAACAAGAAACAACAATTTCCAAAAAAAAATGTATGATTTTTAAAAACGGTATGAATTACGTTAGGCGTGTTTCCCATAAGAAAGCTATTGTGAGATAGGCAACAGACACAATTCTTGACAATAAATGCTTCTTGTATGAATAAAAATCTCGAGAAAATAATTTTTTTCTCGAAAAATTTACCCAAGAGCTGTCTGTCAATCATACAAGCAATTTGTGATTGGACTCGGAACCTTTGCTGCAAAACGTTTCTTTTTCGCTATAAAAGTGAATTACAAATTGAATACAATTTTGAAGGATTGGATGCAGATGACAAACAAATGATTTGGAAAATGCGTCAATGTCAGTAATGGAAATACTCATAATGGAAATGAAATGTCTAAACAGTTGTATTGAACGTAGTGCGAGCATTTAGCCATCGCGCAATTTACAATGTTATTTTGGAATAAAATTTAAACGAGAAAGAAATAGTATATTGGAAGACAAGTGTTACAATGTGACCTATTGTAATACGACTATCTTGTGGCACGAGTGGCGACGCGAAGCGTAGCCACGAGTGTCCACAAAATAGGAGTATTACAATAAAGCATTATAACACGTGTTTTTCATACTATTTTTTCTATTTCGGGGCTTTAATTTAATTAAAAAGTAATTATCAAAAACTACAGGAAACTTTAGAATTAATATGTCTTAAGTGGGCAACACCATTTACGTTGACAAATTTTAAGTTGGCAGCGTAGATAAACACAACACTGACATTTGGAAACTTGAAATTCCGTGAATGTGTAATTTTTTACTCGTAGATAAATTTATTTATGGTGGATGTGTAAACTGCTGATTTGGAATGTATTAAGTTCTTCGTGTACCAAAAATCAAGGAAAACACATAAATTTTATGTACGTAATTTGATTTCACATCTGATGATTTGACGTTGACGTCTTGGCGAACTGCCAACTTAGAGATGAAAAGTTACCAAAAACAATGTTACAATGGAACTCATTGAAACACTGTTTTTGCCTAAAACAGTTGCACAAAATTCTCATTGTAACACCGAAATAGAAAAAAAAATTTGCTGTGGTTAGCATATAGGTTGTGTTGCCTACCTTACAGTGTGCATAAACTTACCCCCTTTTTACACTCAGTCGCAGACTTCAGTGTTTATCACCACTTGTATTAAACTACTTGTAAATACAATAAATTATATCAAATAAATTAGCAAAATAAAAGTAATTCAAAACAAAACATAAATTATCTTCTGGCTGAATGGGCCCCAAATATCGACTCAACAGTACGATGCCTGCGTTATTCTTTATCTGTAACTAATAGCTATGGGACAACACTAGGGACAACACAATTAAGCGGTCTTACATCTGTTTGACCATGCCAACGAATAAGGTAAGTCTACGATATAATTAACTGAGGTGCATTCAACAGTATATCCCTAGTTGGTACAGGTAGAGGGACCTCTCACACGATCGTGCAAGAGGAGATTGTTAATAACCGGACGGGTATCTGACACACCACGAGCTCGTTCTTCCGATCGTACAAGGTTTTGCTAAGATCAGGTGGTAAGTCAGGATGGCTTTCAGTGCAGGTATCTCAAAAGATACCATTTCCGGTTGTTTTCTGGTATATCATTTTAGAAGGAACTGGGAGTAGATAATGGGAAAACTGGTGACAACTTTTATTCCTGAATCCATGCACCAAAACTCCCGCCCCCTCTTAGTGGAAAATTTCCAAACTTCAATATTAACTAACCACTATCCAAAACCTCTACTGTATTGCAAGCCGAATTGGTGGGCTTAATGGGAAGTAAAACTATAAGACCCTAAAACGACGTCATCCAAGATACATCCAAAACCTGGTGAGATGTTCTTCGTGTATCCTATGGGCTTAGGTTACAACAAGGATGCAACAAAAGAGGAGACAGTCTGTCGGGTACTTTGAGTGTCCGGTACTGGCACAACAAAACACATTTGAGGAGTACCCCGTGAGGAATGGGAATACCTCATTGTGGTACGATTGTGTTTTTCTTCACTGCAGAAATATGTGATCAGTGGCCAAGTTGAAAAAAAAAAACACACCGTATATATCACGGGTGACCACACTTTTTACAAGAGCCATTTTTTTATTCATGAAAGCCACAATTCCTATAATGGTGGGGTAAATTATTTTTTTATAGATTTATTCTTAATTCTTTGTGGTTAGGTTGGTAATTAGTAATTTCTGATTAATTCCTTCAGTTTCCCATTCGATAGTTACAATTACAGTGACTTAATTCCGAACAGTGGCGACAACATGGTATCTCGTTTTTGATTGGTCGTTGGCTCCGGTCGCCATATTAAGTTAAATTCCAAACTGGCCAATAGAAAACCTCCCAAACGACGCGGTACACCCCGCTTTACGCCTTAACCTTACTAGTTTACACTTTGCTTCTTGTATTTGCTTTATTTTACGTTTTCCAGCTCCAGTTTTATATAAAATGGTATTTTTCAAGACGCATATAGCTAGGATTTACAATAGTATAGGGTATGTAATTCGCTTAGTCTTTTTAGATGTAAAACTATACCTAACCTTACTAGTGGTAAATGATGTAAAAATTGTTTCAGAAGCTCTCAATAATGCGAGTTTACATAGAAAAATGGTTAGAGAAGCAGCTTATACCAAATGTACCAGAAAATTCAATGGTGGTTATGGATAACGCAATTGTGATCATACGCTTGAATTGGTTCAAAGCTTAACGTGACTGCTGAAGCACAACGAATATTGCCTTTTTGTACTTCGTGGACTAAATCAACGTGTTTTGTCTTCCATTTAAGGGACTAAAGTGATACAGTTTTATTTATCCCGGAAGGTGAAACGCGCGACGAGCGACAAGAAGTGACAGAACATACTGAAATGTCAAACACAATTTAATGATTACATTTTGGAAATTGCACCATATTTTATACTTATTATACCGGTTTCCACATATCTTTTTGAATTTGGAAGGCAGTGGTTTCCTTCCCCATAGGTTGTCCTGCAAAGTTTTAGACAATCATTTCTGCGCCGTTTGTTCTGAACGAAAATCTTTAAATGAAACGGACATTTATTATTCTACACTCACAATTTGACAAGACAAGGTATATTGATTCTGCAATCAATTTTTTAGCTCCAATATGGTGGAATATGATAAGTTGTCGCCACTGTCCTAATACAGTAACTGTAGTTAGGACCAATGCCTAGTTTTAATACATTTCATATTCAAGTGTATAAGTAATGGAAGAGTTTGGTGCACATGATTATAATAGTTTGACTGGTATTAATTACAACTAGATCCAAGTCAACATACGAGGTAAGCTTCTAATTCCATACGCGTGGGCATGGGCGTAGTCGTGCTGACGGCAGTGTAGTTTTTGGAATTTGTCCTATGTGGGATGCACAAAGATCATTGTCCAAAGATAACCCCTCATATAAAATACTAGTTTGGTTGAATGTTCTCGACTGTTTTTAACTTTATAAATTGTCCTTCCGCATATTTCAATGGAAAATAAATCGCAAAAAATTTAACGCAAAATAATCGCTCTCGTTACAAAGGATACTTTTAATGCTGGGGTTCTCTCCCATCTCCGTACGTTTTGGCCATTTTTAAACGTTGCTGGGTGTTGATTTTATTTCCTTGTTTTTGTAGTGTGAAGATGGTGACTATGCGAGACAATAAACGAATGAAAATTGGTTTCAGTCACAATCAGCCATGGAATTATTGCCATAAGAGATACATAAACTTCAAACAATTAAAAGAGGATGACCCAACCGCGAGATGCATCATTTCCTGGGTTTGTGGGAAACGGGTTAGTCGAATGGTTCGCTAGCTCTTAGATTACGTGTACTAAAGAAATGAAATCGATTTCCTGTGCGAAACCTAGTAAAGTAAAATAATAGCTCTAATAACTACTACAACAGTCAACTTCCACGTTTATCTGCAGTTAGCGATTCAGTGTGAAAGGCATACTGACAGGTGTATTTTTTGTGCATGAGCCGACAATCACGTAATCACATCGGTGCACTTGCATGTGCACAAAAAACACGCTATAACACTGCAGGAAACAGAAAAATCGCGTTGAAATTGAATTTCTTGGAATTAAAATAAAAATGTGTAACTTCGAAGAGAATATTGATTCTCCGTCTCTTCCAATAAATGGATCGCAACTGCATAAATAAAACTTTTGTACGGCAGATTAAACCTTTAGGTATCAACGTAATGGCGACCCTGTAATCACTGACACGTAAAAATTCATTTAGTATTCCAATCACACTTTAGTTTACGCTTCGATAAGCCTAACAATTTTAAAAAGACGCGGGACTGAGTTCAGTTGAATATAGGTATGCCATCTTAAGAACAAGCAACAAGAGTATAATGGACAGATTTCTGCGTTACGTTAAATGGTTTATATATGACGCGTCGAGGATTTATTTTTACACTGGATGGATTAGTAGTGTAAATAACTATTATGTCCTTGGAAACTGGGGTTATGAAAATAAGCTACGAAATAGGTCAGAGACTTCGCAAATAATTACAATGAATATTACGAACCTTGTTTGCGTACTGCTGTGTTTAACAAGGCTGAAAATATCAATAACTTTTACACCTTCTGGGGTTATTGCATTTATTGTAACGTAAATTTAATTACGTGCTTTACTAATTAACAATAAATTATTACCTAATACACAATTTACAGCGCGAAGTATTTATTACTTCGGCATTAAAATTATAACTGTCCTAAAACACAATTCAATTTGCTTATATAGTAAACCCGAGTGTTCGCGAGTCTACTTGAATGTTTTAGAACCAAAGAAGTGATATTTCCGGGAAAGATTGCGTCACATCCGCCTTCGTTCTTTATCGCCGATGGCTAATATTTTATAGCGCCTCGATGTCAGTCGGGATTTCCGGAATATTCGCTACATTCTTTTAAAATAAGTACTAAAACTGCCTTATCTATTCACCTGTGTTTGATTATGTAAATAATTTATTTAGTTGGCAAATTTAGGAATAGTACATTACGCAAAAGTAGGTCACTTTTCGAAGAATATTAAATTCTTAGATTCAATAACTTTCACCGAGGTTCATATACAGTGCTATTTATTAAGAAGTAGACATAGGGATTTATGTGTATTATTTTCCCTATGTCTACTTTTAAATGAAAAAAAATTTTTCTGGAGGGTGCCTAATTTTATGCAATCAAAATAACTTCTTAAAACAAATAAATATCTGGCTGACACACTAATTAATTTGAATATTGTTGTTTTGGCTTCCATATTTTTATTTTGGTTCGTATGCGATGTATTCAAATGAAGAAACATTTGATATTGTCAATTGGTATAGTGCCTGTAACAATTTAAGGAGCGTAAGCGTAACGACACACATAGCGGGTAAGACGCGGGCGCGGGTCTACAGGGGATGACACACATCGCGGGCATACCACAAGTTTAGGAGCGGAAATTACCACGACGCGACGGTTATTGTTGTTCAGTTGTGGACCATGTTCCATATGTTACAGTTTAACTGCTATAGCTGCTCTGGAAGCAGAAGCTCTTTTTAAACATGAGGAAAAATTCTACACGTATTATCGAATGTCCATCAATTCCTTACTACAATCTGTTGGTTATTACATTTACTTACGCTACTTTTGTCGCTACGAAGAATATACCTTCCGAGACCCAATTTTGTCGACAATTACTTTAGTTACTCCGAAGATGCACTCCTGTTAGTTTGATTACATTGTATTAGCTTTGTTATACAAATGTGATGAATAGATGATATGAATTTGTTCATACTATCTTATTTACATTTTGAATTGATTAGATTACATTGCTGTTGCATAGAATTTTTGATATTTGTGCATCGTAAAGTTGAAGTTACGTTCATGCTTTTATACACCGATTTGCACGGGCAATCTGTGGCCCAATCAAAATTTTGCTTTTGTTTAGTTAACGTAAATTGAATTATTGATTCTTATTTAGAATTAATTACGGTTTTAGTATACGAATACCTGATTAGTGTCAGACGTTAGACATTGCTATTTGCTACCGTAATATTATTGTGGTGCGCTATTCACTATCCCTCTTATTTGTTTGGTTGTGTTGTTATCTGTTACAGATAAGACAGAAAAGCTCCCTTTCTGAGCTCAAAAAGATTACGACCTATCGTTCAAAAGGTAATTTTTTATTTTCGACGACTCCTTGATATAACGTTTGGTTACATACTGGTTTTCGATATAGTCGGATTGTAGTTACTACATTTGTTTGATAGTCTTTTAACAATTATAGCTCCATTGTTTTCTGCGGGAGTCTGTTTTGATTTAAATAATTTCCTCGACTGCGAGTTTTTTTTTGCTAAAAAATTGATTTAAATTTAAACATTGAGATTTCAGATCTAGATATTACAAGGTCCTATTTGTAATGTTTTGAGATCATTTATAAAATTACCCTCGATTCTGACATCAATTCTTGTTTGTATTCCACCCTGCCAATTATTTTTTGCTAGTATACAAGATCCCCGTTATAGACACCAAACCTACTTTGCCTATTCTTACCGTGAGCTTATCTCGTGGTAATTTTGTTACGTTTGCTCAAAGTGAACGTAACGTAACACATAAACAAAAATTATATTATACAGAGTGCCCATTATGTATGGAATATAGTACCTATATATCTCGGTAAATATCGACTGTATACAACATTTTTCTATATAAAAGTTCCTTTAAAATTTTATTTCCCATATGGCAGCATTCAGTTGTTTTGATTTAAGCAAACAAATGAGTAACAAAAAACAATTGAATTTTTTTAAATGGGAGTGCATTAGGCTCATTTGATAGTGATTTTTTTTGTCTTTTCGAACGTTAGTACCCGAATACAAGAAAATTTGTCTTAAAAAAATTATTATTACATCAATAACATTAATCTAGATATCCTACATCAAAATAAAACAAATGAACTTGTACGTTTCTTATTAATCCTTGAAGACAAAATGAAATTAGTAATAAAATGGTTTTCATCGCAATAAGCGTTCAACATATACTTATTATTAACTGCAAGGCAGTGAACTACCCTATCACGGAAAGCTTGAAATGAATGTCTGAGTATTCTGGGAGAAATTGCTGTAGCAATTACTTATTGCTAATTATAATTGTAACTAGCAAGGCTGCAAAAACAAAAAGATCCCCTCGAAATTAAGCGTTTATCTTATATGGAAACGTCCATTTCGGATAGAGTAACTGGAATTCCCATTTCGTACGCGTACTCCCATAAGTTAAACCAAATTACACTGTTATTAATGAATTACTCATTTCCCCGATATCGGAAAAATATAGGACCCATATCAGACATCAAGTTTTTTAAGCGCGCTCCTTTTGAGATAACGCCCAGCTCAAACGGAGGGATTTTTCTGTAACTTCTGTAACTCATTAAAATTAATCCCTTTAATTATACTCATTTTATTTGCCGGACGGAAATTTCGGAAAACGGAATTTTAATTGACACTCATTGACTCTTGGAATTCGAAGGTCAAACGAGATCATCGATATCACCTGGTATCTACAAAAGCTGCACGAGCTTGTCATTCATTTGTTTGCTCTAAATTTACCATAGAAAACAAAACCTGCTAACAATGGGTTATCATGTCTGATATTCCAAAACACAGAAAACTCACTCCTCGTCTCCTAGAGCAAATAGTAAATTCAGAAACTCCTTAGTACGAAGCGCTCAACTTAAACCGCTTCTAGACACCGGGTGTTCAGCAAAGCTGGTCGACTTCACACATATACGATGTGGTCATAACTTCTGGTCGGCATCTTTACTCATTCAACGAATAAACTTCATTCCAAGTGACCAATCTGATCTTTTGACGGTAATTTAGCAGAAACCACTGGGTTTAGATAAGAGAAAATTATAGACTTCATAATACTTAAAACCGCGCAACCCTGAACAATCCATCTCAAACTTTTAATTTGGGGAAACCGCCAACCACCACAATCTAATAAAAATTCGCTATTATCATAAACCTACGAATAAACACTTATTAGCTCTTAACCGTAACCCCAAAGTGTGTTTAAATGGAATAGAGCGGCAGGCACAGTCCTCCACTGCACTTACATCTAAAATGAAGTTAGAAACCGCCTACCAAAAGAGCGGATTAACCCAAAACAAGAACACGTTTCTGTATAACTGTAATCCAGAACCTTAAACACACTAGATACTCAAACTGCATTTCACTCCTTACCATTAACTTCACTTATTAATTAATTTATTTCGTTTGTGTATCAACCCTTAGTTCAATTCACCTCCATAAGCGAATGCACTATAACCGTAGATTGTCTAGCAGGTAGAGCCAGCACTCGCCACCAAATACACATTAAATTTCACCCTCTAAGAATACTTCCACCACTTTCTCTAATTAAGGTCGCTCGAGTTCACAAAAGGGACATACAAGAGGCATACGAAGGAAAGGACTTTAACAGATTACTTTTGAAACTTCCCTAACCAAAGTTCCAATATTAGTAATTGTATTGAAAGAAGAAATTAACCCGAAACTCTGTTGCCTTAGTAATTGGCATCATTACCGGTTGATGTGGTTTTAATTCATTGTAAGTGTGAATGTGTTTTTAATAATTCCCGAACTTTTTTAAAAGCTATAGCATTTTTTACCAGAAATGTAATTTTATATTTACAAAGTAGATCCCTCCTCGATTGAATTCTCAATAAGGGTTGGGTTGTAGATATTATCGGGTTCTAATTCGACTACTTAAGCGATGCGATAGGCCCGAAGCTGTACATTTAATTAATTAATGTGACTTTTCCACGACATCGGTGCTAATATTTCGTCTCACGTGAATGGATATTCGGACAGAGAGACGGGTGGACGAACAAAATATTTTTGGAGTATCATTTATGAACAATTCATTAAAAGTTTTATACAGCCTTTGTATCACTATTTTGAGGGGGAGGAGTTTAAAGTAGGTATGTTGATATCACACCACTAATGTAACTCTTCAAGCCAAACCTGGGACGACGACGGCTGGCTTGTTCTGTATCTTGCCTCGCTGCACAGAATTAATTCTTTTTTGTGTGTGAAAGAAGGGTGCTATTTTGCGCTAAGTACTCCACCTTACCAAAGCCGGTGGCACAGTGATTGCGTTTACTGACTGCCATTCGGGAGGTCGTAGGTTCGAATCCCGCTACCTACTGCTCTGTTTGGGGTTTTGTAGCGAATGCTGAAGTAGTACTCTGCCATCTCATCACTTTAACTCCGTTCATTCCGTTTCCACTTTACCCATCCTTACATTCCAGTTTTTTGGCTGAGATCCTGAGCAGTCCGTTTCTGGTATCCCTCAAGGGTGTCGGAGGAATGAAACTCATTGACCTTTTCCTTTTTTACTACACATTCACGCCTTGTATCTTCGCGAGCACTTCCCAAAAAAAGAAGAAAAATGTGCATTTTACCTTTCCTTTGATGTTGACATACTTGTATTAATTGCACATCTCAAGTCTGGTATATTTGATTACGAAACTCGAATGTATAATTGACGTTGAAAGCCTCTTGCGAGGGTAGAGACAAAGATAATAATTGAATTTTATACGGGAGATAGTCGCCAATAAAATGTACCTTTTGAAATTAAATTGTCCTGTTTCATGAGGGCGAGTATAGAATTTAGAGTTTGTACATGATTAAATCATATTTCACGAAACGATATTATAAAGCTTAATCCTATTGTATTAGGAAAATGCAAGCAGCTAATTTTTTTTAAGTGTATTATTTGTTACATTTAGATTCATATGTACAAATTTCTTATTTGACTTTACGTTTTCTGGTGCAAAATCTGAATTAGAAACTTCAGACAACACAATTTCGATTTTGCAATTCGAACCGTTTGCCATTCCAAGTTTTGATCGAGAGATCGAGAAATGTTTTTCTTGTTATTTACTTTACTAAACGGATCCAACCAAATACAATTTGAATTTACAATGAACGTATAAAAAATTGACACAGTACAATGCTTATTAAAGTTGAAGTTTACCGTCGGCTCTTAATGATCTTTTTCTGTACAATGGAAACTAGTTAACAAATCGTTGGGGTTTTCGTTATTGGCTCGCGTTGGTAAAAAAACGAATTCTTTAATTCGGCTCTTGAAGAATTGAGTGGTTGTAACGGATGCGTACAGAATTCTTTGGTAAAAAACGAAGATGCTGACCGGTAGGTGGACGGCCGAAACTGTCACGATACTCGACTATGCCGGAGGATTGGAATTTTTTGAATAACACAATAATAATCCAATTTCAAGACAAACATATGAAAGAAAACAAACTACGGTCACTAGTTTAATACTATGCGCAGGTAAAAAACAAACTTAGCTCTTCAATTACAAATTGTTTGACTTACATTCATTGTCGGTTATGATACGATGTTCCGTTGAGAAATATATGGATTGATTTTCTGATTGAGGTTTCCTTAGTACCTTTTTTGAATATAGTGAAGGTTATTCTGCTCGAGCGATATCTCAATTCTAATGCGATTCGATCAAAGTAATCTAGTCTAGATTATTATCAACGGCACAATGTATCACAACCGACAATGAATGTAAGTCAAACAATTTGTAATTAAAGACCTTATTTTGTTTCTTCGTTTGTATAAGCACACATAAGCACAGTATTAAACTAGTAGTTTGTTCTTTCAAATCTTTGTCTCGAAATTCGATAATTTATTGTTATTCAAAAATTCAAATCCTCAGTATCTTGACAGTTTCGGCCGTAATCAAGCACAGTACCACGATTGCAAAAATGGTCGACCAATTAGGGCCCTATGGACCTCAGAAACAAAATACAAAATGGCAGACATCCGGGAATTCAAATCTCCCACTCAGTTTTATTATTATTATGTCTTTTTTTTACTACCAATCTCAGATGGTAATCAATCCCACGCAATTCAAGAAAAGGTGATTGAGGTGAGCTTGAGACAATTTGGTGGAACTTTTAAGACGCGCTTGAGAGGCAATTAAAAAAAAATTGAGAGAAACTTGAATGGAGCATGAGAGAGATTAGATAACTTGAGCAGTATTTGAGTCGTACTTGAGGAAAATATGAGGAGAAACTTTAGAAGAATTTTAAAGCTCACGAGGAAATTAACAAACGTTTCAAATTTGCTCGATGAGGAAGTGGCACTATGGTGGATGGGTATTAATAAAAAGGTATAAAAAATACGCAACTATGCCAAATTTAAACTACCTACCTACCTACAGTTTCCGAGATCCCCATGGTGGCTCTCGAATTTGAATCAGCTTGTATAGGAATTCATATCCGTCATAATGTACCATAGTTAATGTATTAATTATATTCGTTTCTTAATTATGAATAGTCTTAATGTAATAATAAGAGATCAAAAACTCAAGGTTGGGGAGGAGGAGGAGCGGGCATAAATTATCGCGAGCCTAGGCCCCTAGGGCCCAATCTTTGGTTACTCCGCTTCGGTATATAATGTTGTGTAAACAACGTCATGTACACTTTATTTCGGTTTAAACACCAAAAATAATGACGAGACACCACGTATATGAGAATATTTCAATTTAATTAAGTGTAAATCTGGGGGATTATTAACAAACAAACACAAGGTTATTGTATTTGAATTTATCTCAGTGTTAATTTTCCTTTTGGAGCTGTTTACAAGATTGCGTAGTCGATTTATCGCTTTTGCAAATTTGTGCATTTCATTGTAAAACGTGAAATTTCGTGTTAAAATGTAGAGACATCTGGTCGTTTGAGATAAGGAGTTTTTATCAGACGAAATTTAATTAACGCACGTGTTCTTATCGTTGTTAAGAGATGTGTTTTTACGTTTGTGCGTTATTTTGGCGTTAAGTGGGGACGCGTCCTGTCGAAGCGGGCAGCATCAAGTCTGATTGTGATTGGTGGTTGATTTGAAATTTCCTTTTACGACCAGATTACTTGGATTATTAGAAAAAAACTAAATAATTAAGATTTTTTTTATTTTTAGTTATCGGCCGCCTGCATGCGGGGTATTATAACAAGTAAGCTTTTCTCTCCTTCAGGGATTTGGTGTTAGTTGTTCTATGTGTTTCGGAATAAATTTGTTTCAATTAATTGTGTGTTCAGTCGAATCCTTTGTGCGACCCACAATATTCTTGACAAGAGTCAATGTTGATTTGTGTTGAGCCAGATGGTCAAGTGTTTTGTGGGTGGTGTAGTGACCACAAGCCATGGCACACAGTAATCAGTATATGGTAATTGCAAAAGGCAATATAACAAATGTATGCAGGTCCAGTCCGATCCACGGATTAGCTTGAGCCCGTGAATTAAATTGGATCGAGCACACTTTAAAATGATAACCCGAATCTCGCGGCCCAATGCCTCTGATAAAAACGATTAGAAGGCGGCCATTGGTCACGAAAAAAACTTTGGTTCGTTAACTACACTTACTTCATCTTACAATTCTACGTTCTAAGTTGTCATAATCTGTTCTGCTTATTTGAATTACGTACCTTCCGTTTTTGTATCAAGCGAAGTCGAAAAATTGGTAACTGACTCTAAAGAAATTAGAAATTAATCTCATTGGGTTACCGTAATACGCTAAAGTAAAAATCGCGTATATGCAAAGTTTCCCATTTCAACTTCCTCGGTAACGAAAACTGCAAGTTAGAAACTTGTGAAATCTCACACAGATGTGTTGAGTGATTTTGTACTGAAAGGATTTGCAGCAGATTATGGCGGTTTGCGGCTTTGAGTTGTTGAACTGAATAACGGATGCCGTACGTTATTATGATTTAATCCTCAAAGGAATCATTCACAACACGACGATTCTTTTGATTGAACTGCACGTTCACTATAATCACGTGGTTTTACACATTCAAAACAAACTTTACGGGAGTTTGATGTAGGAGGAAGAGCTAGGTATATACAATACGAATATGAACACCAAATACATACATCACCTATTGAATTTATGGAAGTTTATCCTTCACCGAGTTTAATATTAGATATAGTATTAAATGTATTCAAATCTTTGGAAGTTCCCATTTATCTTAACATGAATGAACTGCATTTAAAAAAAGGAAAATAAACGAAGTTCATTCCACAGTAGGTATTCGATAATTTCAATAACTCAGCTTCCTAGTATTAATTATAGCCAAAGATAATTTTTTAGATAAAGAGCATATTATAAAACTAACTACCTTTCTATCCGCTCTTCTTAGGCAATGCTCAAGGCTATCGCACACTTACATCACGTTATGGACCGTTAAAGTGTACCTTTAGGTGCTGTTAAGTCCGGAATCATATCACCTATTTTGAATTCAAATTTAATTTATGAATCCCGCATATCCTATCCCAATCCTGCACGAGGAGAGGGAGTGCCGGAAAGAGAGCAGTGCAGCGCGCGCGCTAGAGCAAAAAAGTTGGTGCCAATAAATACTGGTTCTTTTGGGGAATTGGGGTAAGTGCAGGTCCTTTTACTACGCAAACATTGATGGTCCTTCGTCCCGGATTTAAATCCTTTAATTACCATTTCATAAATTAAAACTCATCATAATTGATTTTTGATTTTGATAGTAGTTTGGTTACGGTAATTTCATATTTCCACCACATAAATTATACACGAATTAATCCTTATTAATTGCTTAATTACGCAATTACGTTATTAGCTCAAGCAATAGATAAATAAACAAATTCGATAATTTTGTTCGCAACGACAAGGTTGTGTCGTTATCAATACAGCCATACAATTTTGGTGTGTCTGTGTCTGCGCTCTATCTGTACCTGGTCGCATTGTAGTTCCGTATAACGATAAAAATTCGGATTCGATATTTTTTCTCTTATTTTTCATATTGCTTAAATTTACTATTTTTCAAGAATGAACCCAACCGTAGCAGCTAAATTTAACAAATCTATTCTTTTACGAAATACCGCGATGTCTAGATTAAAAGAAACTTTACGGGAAGGCGAAGGGGAGTTAGATGAATCAAGAAAAGCTATCTTCTTGGCGAGAGCACTTCAAGTAGATACCAATTATAAGGAATTTCAAGAATATCACAATTATATCATAGGGTTAGTTAAAGATGAGGATTTTCCGGAACATGACAAAATTCGTTCAGATACAGATATTATTTTTTATAAAATAAAGGCGTTATGTGCTATAATTAATAAATCTCATATACATACAGAAAATTCTAACGCAAAAACAATACAAAAATTACCAAAAATTCAGATCCCAAAGTTTGCTGGTGATATCAAGGAATGGCCAGCTTTCATAGACTTATTTAATTCATTGGTGCATAACAATGACAGTATCTCTAAAATCGAAAAATTTCATCATTTGATAACTTCAGTACGCGACGAAGCTCATAATATTATTAAAGGTTTGCCGTTAGTTGAAATTAATTATGACACAGCTTATCAAATTCTAAAAAATAGATACGAGAATAAAAGATTACTTGCTACAGCCTATTATCAACAATTACAAAACGCCACTGCTTTGCAGCGCCCTAATTCCAAAGATTTAAGGTTACTTTTAGACACGTTTCACGAAAACATTGAATCTTTAAAGGTTCTCAATTTTCCAGTCAATTCTTGGGATTTTCTATTGTTTAATATGCTTTTGCAAAAGTTAGATACCAAAACCCGGACAGATTTTGAACTAGAACATAGTGAAATTGAGCTCCCTTCATATAAACAATTAATTACATTTTTAGAAAATCAGTCAAAGGCACTAGATTCGTTACAATTAATGTCTCCCAAGTCGAAGATGGCAGCCGCTTCACCTATTCCACAAACTATTAAACGTGGTTATCAGATTTCCAATCTTTTAAATACTGACGCCACCAATACTTCACAAACGCAATCTAGTACTAGAAATACTTTGAAGTGTTCACATTGTTCGGGGCCGCATGGCATATATAAATGCACTGAATTTTTGTCAAGACCAGTTCAAGACAGAATTCAAATAGCTAGCACGAAGAAACTTTGTAAAAATTGCCTTAGTTCTTTACACACTGCTTTTCATTGCAAATCTACAGCAAGATGTCATGTCTGTGATCGCAGGCATCACACTCTGTTACATCTTAACGCAAAGGTTTTATCAGTACCAAGTGAGGATACTGTAATTCCTTCGACTTCTTCAGAGTCCGTGAGCGCTAACGAAATAACGCAAACGCAGTCATTGAGCGTAATGACTAATATTACTTCTAATTATCAAATTTCGACAGTGCTTTTATCGACCGCAGTTGTTAATGTTAAAGACATACGGGGTAATTATCAACCAGTTCGCTTATTAATTGATTCTGGAAGTATGATCAATTTTATTTCTGATAATTGTGTTAATCGGTTAGGTTTAAAACCCAAGCGTTCATCGTTAACAATTCATGGATTAAATAATATGTCCACTCAGTGCAGTAAAGGAAGTGTCCTATGCCACATGCAACCTGCACATTGCCAAAATCCAAAATTTGATTTTGAAGCTTTGATCGTGCCCCAAATTTGTTCGAAGCAACCTCAAATGGAAATTGATGTTTCAAATTGCAAACATATCACCAATTTACGCCTCGCAGATCCCAAATTCAACATACCTTCGTCTATCGACATTTTAATTGGTGCTGAACTCACACCGTACATATTTAACAAAGATCGCATATTTGGTACAGCCGATCAGCCAGTAGCTATTGACAGTATATTTGGTTGGATACTACAGGGCACCGCTTCGGTCCTTCGCAATTCCAGCGACAATGCAAATCCGTTTTCATTTCACGTCTTCGCACAATTTTCATTGAACAGAACTCTACAAAAATTTTGGGAAGTTGAGCAGGTTCCGAAGAGTACCGTAATTCTGACTCCAGAGGAACAACTGTGTGAAACGATTTTTTCTAACACAGTGAAACGAGAACCCAGCGGCAGATTCATTGTGTCTTTACCATTTAAAGCTTCTCAGCCAGTTCTAGGCGACTCTTACAGTCAAGCAAAACGCAGATTTCTTTCCTTGGAAAAAAAGCTAGCTAAAAACCCATCTTTACGGATTGCATATTCTGAATTTATGAACGATTATCTCGAGAGTGGTCACATGTCAGTAGTTCGTGATTTGAAAATTAATAATGGGTTCTATTTGCCACATCATTGTGTGTATCGCCCCGACAGTTTATCTACTAAATTGCGTGTTGTATTCGATGCTTCCGCAAAGGCATCGTTAGGATTATCTTTAAATGATACGCTACTTATCGGTCCTAAACTACAAAAGGACATATTTGCAATATTATTAAATTTTCGATGTTTTCCAATTGCAATTATTTGCGATATCAAAAAAATGTTTCGACAAATTAATTTGGAACCCAAGCATAGAGATTTTCAACGCATTTTGTGGCGTTTTTCCCCAAACGAACCCATTAATGAATATCGTCTTAACACAGTAACTTATGGGCTCGCTTCTTCGCCTTATTTGGCTAATCGCACAATCCAAGAACTCGCCAAAATATACGAAAATAGATTCCCTTTCGCATCGCACGTATTGCAGAATTTTATTTATGTCGATGACGTTGTTTACGGTGCAACCAGCACAGAATCGGCGTTAAAATTACAGAAAGAATTAATTGAACTTATGGAACTAGGCGGGTTTTAATTGAGAAAATGAGCAAGCAACCACTCAGAATTAATTAAATCGCAACATCAACATCTCATCGATTTTAACAAAGAAGAACCATCTTCCGTTAAAGTTCTAGGGTTACATTGGAATCCGATAGATGATCATTTCTTTTATTCTTACACATCCCATGATCCATTGGTCACTAAGAGATATATTTTATCTGAAATTTCCAGAATTTATGACCCTTTAGGTTTCCTATCACCGTGTGTAATGTTCGCAAAAATTATTATGCAACAGTTATGGATCTCAAAGGTCGGGTGGGATGATCCTCCCTCAGATTCTATCGTACAAAAGTGGCATCAATTCAGATCCGAGTTATCATACCTTTCAAAAATAAGCATTCCTAGGTTGTTTTTGTGTCAGGACGCACTTTATACGGAGTTGCATGGTTTTGCCGACGCGTCGCAAATGGGATATTGCGCAGTTGTTTATTTTAAAATTGTCTTATCCGATAGTTTAACTAAGTTATTCCTTGTTTCTGGAAAATCTCGCGTCGCCCCGCTAAAAACTTTATCTATACCGCGTTTGGAACTATGTGCTGCTGTAATGCTTGTAGATTTGATTGCCAATATTCAGTCAATGCTTCCTAATGTAGTTATTAATGAGCTACACGCTTGGTCGGATAGTCAAACCACCCTCGCTTGGATTAATTCGTTACCTTACACAAAAAAGGTTTTTGTTGCATATCGAATTTCGCATATTCAGGAAACATTGCCAGAAGCTCGATGGCATTACGTTCCAACAAAAGATAACCCCGCCGACGTGGGGTCTCGAGGTATAACCCCATCCCAGCTACTCGCACATTCGTTGTGGTGGGCAGGTCCTTCTTGGCTCTCACAATCAAGGGAGAATTGGCCTTTGCAACCAAATCATTTGGAAGCAACCGCAGAGGAGGAAACGAAATATGTGGTCCTAAATGCAGTCGTGGAGCAACATTGTATCACTTTACTTCTCCAAAATTTCTCATCACTTCAAAAGATTCAAAGAATTTTAGCTTTAACTTATCGTTTCATACATTGTTTGAGGAACAAAAACTTTCAACCACCAAGAACAATCAATATTAGTGAAATAGAACACGCTTTGACGGTTATTATAAAACATGCTCAGCTCGAGAGATTTTCTGACATTTTCCGAGCAATTCAGCAAAACACTCCGGTTCCTAAGCCGTTTCGCAAACTTGCTGTTTTCATTGACCAGGTTGGTTGCCTTAGGGTGGGTGGAAGATTACGTTATTCAAATCTCGCATTTGACGCAAAACATCCGCTTTTATTGCCAAGTAATCATAGGATAACACAATTAATTGTAGAACATACGCATCAAAAATATTTACACCCAGGATATAAAACCCTTCACTTTCTATTATTACAAAGATTTTGGATTCTGTCACCACGACGTGCCATAACTAATTGCATATCTAAGTGTATAAGATGTTTTAGAGTCTGTCCAAGAGTTAATGTGCCGTTTATGTCCTATAGAGTATCGCAGTTGAAACCTTTTTCTGTAGTCAGTTTAGATTATGCGGGACCCGTTATGATAACTTTAGGAAAAACTCGAAAACCAAAAATTCTAAAGGCATACATATACATTTTTGTCTGTTGTGCGGTAAAAGCTATTCATATAGAGCTTGCATCAGACCTCTCTTCAGATTCATTTATCGCCGCTTTTCGCCGATTTACAGCCCGCAGAGGCAGATGTTCCGAAATATTTAGTGACCAAGGTACTAATTTTATTGGTGCAAATCGTCAATTTATCGAACTTGCTCAACAAGCTGCAACTAAACTTAATTTAAATTGGAACTTTAATCCACCTGGAGCGCCACATTTTAACGGTCTAAGCGAGGCTGGGGTGAAAGCTGTTAAGACTCATCTTAAGAGAGTAATCGGAACTCAAATATTAACATATGAGGAACTATATACTTTTTTAACGCAAGTAGAAGCTCTTTTAAACTCTCGTCCTTTATGCGCCATTTCACAAGATCCTAATGATCTGCAGGCACTCACGCCATCTCATTTTCTAAATTTGGAGCCATTAAATTCGGTTATACCGGATCCAGATCTTTCACATATAAAATTAAATAGATTAAATCGATGGCAGCTATTGCAGAGAATGCATCATGATTTTTGGAAACGGTGGCATTTAGAATATTTACATACGCTTCAACAGCGAAGCAAATGGTACAATAAAACCACTAATATCCGAGAGAATGCACTTGTTCTAATTAAAGATGAACAAAAGACTCCATTATTTTGGCCTCTAGGACGGATAATTGAGGTGCATCCAGGTACAGATGGAGTGGTCCGCGTTGCCACTGTAAAAACATCTCACGGTATTTATAAACGGCCAGTGGTAAAATTGTGCCCACTGCCGATTCAATAATAATTTTTTTTCTTTTCTTTTTTTGTTCTTTCTTATATATACCTAGTTAGTTAAGTTGCTTGAGTGAATAATACAAGTTTTTATTTTATTTTGTGTAACAGAAAAAACTATTGTTTTTTGATGGGTGGTAATGTTAAGTCCGGAATCATATCACCTATTTTGAATTCAAATTTAATTTATGAATCCCGCATATCCTATCCCAATCCTGCACGAGGAGAGGGAGTGCCGGAAAGAGAGCAGTGCAGCGCGCGCGCTAGAGCAAAAAAGTTGGTGCCAATAAATACTGGTTCTTTTGGGGAATTGGGGTAAGTGCAGGTCCTTTTACTACGCAAACAGGTGCTTTAAATCGACCAACTTCCTCGGGATACGTGATAGTGTATTTAACACGTCGCATGTTAGGCATAAATGATTTTGAAAGAAACTCTTAATAAGGGCATAATTGCTGTACAAATTTCCGAGGAACTGATCCATGCTATATGTACAGCCATAAACCATCTCAACTACTCCCACATATGTCAATAATGCAATAAACGAATGACAAATGGAGAACTTCTATTTATTGTCGACGTAGGTATCGTTAGATCTCATCTTTTGAAAGCAAACCATTTTTCTTTCAATTGTCAAATTCAAAACAAAGCATGCTTATGTTTCAATTACAAGGCCCAGACAGAAATATAACAAGTTAAAAAGTCATTATGCAAGCATAAATGACGAGAGCGTGTTTTCCTCTACATAATATTAATGCTGGAAAAAATACTGGAAGGCACGAGACTCTTACCCATTCTCTTTCAAATCTATCGTCGAAGTCTATACAGTTTATTGTAAAATGGTGGAACGTATATTAGATTAGATATTAGATTTGCTTTTATTTCAAGTGCCCATGTATTAAATTTCATTTAATGGCCTTCGTAAATAAGGAAGTTGGCATTTGCGCATAACAATATTTTAAAAATGTCGTTACTTTTACTTAAATCATAGGTAAATAAAAAAAGTTAGCATTGCACATGCGTTAACTCGAATTTCTGACACTGCGCATGCGCAAAACCAAAAATAGCGGTATGCACGGAATCCTTGGACCAAGCCCTTTCAAATGAGCCCCCTATCGCCCAAACCGGTTCAGTCCTGTAAAAGGAGTACGTGTGACGGATGGACGGACGACAAAGTGCGGCCAGTAGCGAGCGATTGATCACTTTGAGGAAACTACGCTAACAAAACAATTAAGAGATTAAAACTACTCATTTTTTAATACCATCAGAGTACCCATTTACGGGGGAAAAGTCCCAATAATTAACTGAATATGAAATGTATACATACATCATAATATAATATGCAATTAAGCCAATTATTATTATTTGATCACAGTAGTAGTGGTTCTAACTATTTACTCCCTAAGGATGGTGTTATTGCCATGTTTCACTAGTTCACACGTTGTGGTATTAATTAATTATTGATAGCAGCAAGGTAATTGAAGGATGTTAATTATGCAAAGTAAGTAAATTAATTATCGGTTAATTTTCAATAAGAAGTTTTGAACAAATTACTTAACCGTTCGTTTCTTCCAAATGGCGTTCTACCAAATCTCAAAATAATTTGTTCGGAAGTTTCCTCTTAATGGATGTTGCTTGTTTCAACAAAGCGTTTAAATTAGTTAAAAGCGATGGTCATAAATCAATACTGCGAACACGACGAATTTTTGTATAGATAGAAGTTTAATTAACTTTCACAAGAGCTTTACAAAGTTTGGCAATTATGAAATATTGGTATGCATATGACGCATTTCTATTAAATTTTCAACGGCTAATGGTTTCGTTTTCCAATTTGAAATTGATGATTATGGGTAACGGGACAAATTTTAATTTTGTGGGATTTTAGAACATCATATGAAAAGGTCCGTCCGAGGCCTTAACTACCTTTTCAAGATATTTAGTTCGTTCATTTTGCATGAGGTAGTTTATAGCTCTGGAACCTGAGCCAAGAAAAATCTTGACAATGGCAACTTTCTTATTTATTATATTGAAATTTTAAGCACAAATAATGCCTCCAGTAAAAACAAAATTACCTAAAGGTAATCGTATATAACTCTAAAGTGGCAAAATAGTTATCAGCTAAGACGCTAAACGGAAGTTACCCTTTATGAGAGTCGATTCTCGATATTAAATCTCCTTCATGATCCGGTGACCTCATGGCCGCTTGTTATCAGGAGATGTGAAAGTAAACCAAGGGCGTCGGCACCCGCAGGTATCGGTGAATTTAACCCAAGGTTACAAAACTTGTAGGTCGAATAAGAATTAGTAGGTAACGTAAAAAGTATTGCGGAACTTGAAGATATTCAACCCTAAAAGAAATCAAAGGTATCCCCTCTTATATAAGAGGGCTAATCGTAGATGAAGCAACAATTGTCGATTGAAATTGCAGTACAACAGATTGCAGCCGAAACCTAAAGAAAGTACACTATAAATGAACGAAATGCGCATGGGGGACTGATGATAAAAAAGGAAAAACACAAAAGTATATCCCCAGAATCCCGTCCAAACTAATTCCCAAATTATGAATCCAATCGCCCAAGATAAATATATTCGGAAGATGGCAATTAAAATTCCATGTGTCCTCACGATTTCATCTATTTGTTTAAATGACGTGTACTTCGATACGATTTACCAAAGAAAGACGAAGATGAAAATCGATACCCACAAATCAAGGTGCTGGCAAAATTGCGTGGTTAAATACCATCAACAGATGGAGCCATCTATCAAATCGTTTCAAAAGTTACGGTCTTTCGACCAGTAATAAACCGTAAACAATAATAATGCGTCGTAATAGAGAAAATAATGAAGAAGAATTGAACAAAAAAGTCTCATCGATATTACTAAATAGGAAGACGGCACAAGGGATATATTTATTTGTGAAGTCTCAAATTCGAGGCTTGTTTAGTTCAGTTCGCGAAACCGCCAGAGAGAAATTGTTCACGTGTAAGGTATTTAGGTGTTTTGAGTGTGTTCTTATCCTAGATATTAGTAGCGAATCTAATCAACAATCTATCTCAGATATAAAACTGAACAGATCTATCGACAGTAACAGTAGTAGTTAAGCATTTCCAATCTATTTTAAACCAAGTCAATTTAGAGTATCGTACTGTGCCAGCCGCGTAAACAAGTTAATCTCCCGTTGTGCCTAAAAGTGATTGCAATAGATCGGATGGCCATAAATTGTACAATGTACTATCATTCCGTTGTTATTTTTGGGGGAAGCTGAGCTGATGCAGTTCACTTTGCTTATTGACAGCCCCTCTGTATTTGAAAACCACTTAAACATTCAAATAGCATAGATACAGATTTGCGAATGAACTCATTTTCGATATGAATAGATATTGAAACTCAATAGCTTCACCGATTGTAGAGACAGACGCACTATACAAAATTAAATTACATCCGATAAGAGTAACGCAATATTGGCTGAAAACTGAAACTGTGTTCGCCCTCGTGATACTGATACGTTTTTAATGAACTTTATTTGTATACTAACGTAGGTAGCATTAAACTCGTTAGTCGTCAAATTTTTTTCTGCCAGAGGGAAATATAAATTCCTGCTCTGGGCCTATTGAAGATTTTTATCTACCTATTCAATTTGGTTCTTCGTAATAATTTATGGTTCTTTTCAGTTTTATTTGATATGATGTAAGTTATCAAATTCTCAACTTTGATGGTAACTATTCGCTGATAAATGTGTCGGAATGTTTGTGAAGCGTCACCTGCTAATTATAATCTATTGTTTCATAATATTATCATTGTTTATAAACGTCGAGATTCCAATCCGATGAACGATGGTATCCACAGCGTCCATGTCCTCAAATATTAGCATAAGCTCAAATACCGCTACCGTTTTACGTCGACGTTACAATTATGTTAATTTACCCCAAGTACCTAGAGACATCTGACAATAGGTCTTTATCTGGTCACTTATCAAACCTTTTAAAATCAAAGGTCAAATAAACCCCTAAAGCAGATCTAAAGAAGCGGTAAAGCACCTCGGTGTGACCCTACGGGGTCATTGGATTTGACCCATTTTCAACAGGCTTGATACATGTGACATATAGGTCAGCTATGCAAAGTTTGATTTTGACTAGTTAAGTGCCTTTAATTTTCAACTCTCAACTTCTTTCACCCTTTAGTTTTATTAATACCTGAACAAGGATCTGTTAGTCTACCTTGTTTCCCCTCAATAAGTATTTTTTCTTTAACTTTTCTACAAAACTCAGTGGCGTTTTGATTGTTTTATCTAGCTGTAAAAGAGAACCCATTCACCACCTCGACCCACCTACTTTGCCTGAGCCTACAGTGGTTAACTGAAGTAATTTTGTTGCGTGTGCCCAATAGTTTTCAAGTTGTCGTACCCCGATATAGGGGTGTATCACGGAGTAGGCCTTTTCTTGAAAAGGAATGATACCTAATGTTTCCAAATAAGGTGGGCTAGGAGAATCCTGCCCTTGATTGTTCTAATAAGCTCAGACAACCTATTATTATTATTAGTAGTAGTATTAGGGAGCCAGTTGAATAACCACGTACGACTGACCTAAGCACAAACCCATGGGATCATATGCAGCACAAATTAACTAACGTGAAGTCCTCAGGTTTATGTAGCCTACCAGGATTCGTCAATCCGTAACGTCTCACGGATAGTGCCGGCGAGTATGAGCAAAAGCAGCTGATTGGCAATACAACCTATTTCTACGCGTTGCTAAATGATCAAACCTGAGGAACTGAATCCATGTTAAGCTATTTTGTTCCAAACATTTACCTTTTTGGTTAAACGAACATAGACAATGATTCCAAGTGCTCTGGTAAGTGTGAAGTCGAATGTAGTGAGATATACCCCCTTCTTTTTCGTCGACTGAGCCCTTAACTTTCCATCTACCTACGGACGCACGGATAAGTGGCAGTAGGTGCAAAGTATCGTGCATTTAATAAAATTAATCAATGCTAAATGAAAAGATATTAACTTGCAGTATTGTCGGCACGCTCGGGCTGTAAATTTGTTGTACTATGTTAAGGTTTTTTTTGCATAACCGAATTTTTTGTAGCCAAAGCCTTTAATCATTGTAATTTATACAAATTTACGTAAATGAAGGGGGGTTACTGTTATGAAGAAATTATGGTGGACAATGCCCTAACTAAAAAAAACACTAATATTTTAAGCGCCAAATTCAAACTGTCTGCCCACATTTCTGATCACCCTATATACGAAAATGAGTTTCAGAGTCGCGGGCGTTATAATAATAATAATAACAATAATATTTATTTACAGAGAAACCCCAAAAAAGAACAACAATAATAAATTACCTATAACAATAACAAGTTTAAAGTGTACATTACACATAAAAAAAACATGTTATACAATATTAATTAAATTAAATTAAATTAATATAATAACCCACAATAATAATATACATTACCGTTATACCTATAACATACTCTTAATAAACAAACATGCTACATTATCACTCCAAAAGTGCTATGGTTAACGTTTCTGATAAAAATCCATATGTGAGATGTAATTTTAACTTTTGTTTGAGTAAATTTAGAGAAACATTGAATCGATCAATATATGGATAACTATTAGCTAAACACATAAATCTCTCAATGGGTAGGTTTTTGAGATAGTTAGTTTTGGAGAATTTAATAGAGAAAAGGTGAGTGTATCTAAGCTGTTTCTCGGGAACATTAAAGTTTATTGATTGAAGCAGCAGGGAATTATCACAATGTCCATTAATCAGTTTAAAGAGAAAAATCAAATCGAAGCATCTTCTTCGAGCCAATAAAGTGTTGCTGTTCAATTTTTGCAGAGCAACGATATGCGAAAAGTTTTCAGCAAGATAACCCATTTTATACCAAAAATAACGGAGGAATTTATGTTGTACCTTTTCCACCATAACAATGTAGGTATCTTGATAAGGGGACCAAACTTGAGAGCAGTATTCTAGGGTGCATCTAACATACGAATAATACAGAGATTTGAAGATTAATTGATTTCGAAATTGACTTGCGCTGCGAATTATAAATCCGAGTTGCTTTCGTGCCTTGTTGCATATTCGAGTGATGTGATCTTTAAAGGTAAAATCGTAAGAAAAAGTGACACCCAAATCAGTTATGGAATTTTGCCGAATAAGCAAAAATCCGTCGATAACGTACAAGAAACGGATTGGACATCTTATTCTGTGAAACGTGATCGAAAAACATTTAATTGGATTTAAGGTCATTTGGTTAGAAACGCACCAAGCAGAAAGTGAGTCTAAATCCTCTTGCAAGTGCAAACAGTCGTGTATAGAACGAATCGGCTTAAAGATTTTAATGTCATCGGCAAATAATAAAAAATTGGAAAACTTAAAAACGTGGTTTATATCGTTTATGAACGCTAGGAATAATAAAGATGCTAAATGGGCACCCTGTGGCACTCCGGAAGTCACACATATCGTTTTTGATTCAAAGTTATTATACTTGACAATTTGTGTACGTCCACTCAAATAACTATGAAGCCAAGATAGTAGCGGCTCACCAACTCCGATACGATTTAACTTGGAGATCAGTATTTGGTCGAAGGCTTTAGGTGAAGTCGCCATATATTGAGTCCAGTTGAATATCTCCTTCAAGGCAGCAAGCAATATGTTGTTGATACGCTAATAAATTAGAGGTGGTCGAACGATTTGGAAGGAAACCATGCTGTTCATCAATTATTTCCGTCTGAAATATGGGAAACAGTTGGTCTGTTACTAGCTCATCAAAAACTTTTGAGATGGTAGACATAACAGCTATGGGTCGATAATTCTTGATATCAGCCTTAGACTTTGATTTATAAACAGGTCTGACATAGTTTAATTTCCAAAATTTTGGAAATACGCCTTCATTAATTGATTTTGTAAAAATAATGTGTAAAGGATGACTTAGAACATAGCAGCACCGTTTTAGCAGGAATGCAGGAAGTCCATCTGAACCACAGTTTAAATTGTCCTTTAATTTACTTAATTTAGTCAAAACATTAACTAATGTAATATTAACACTCCTCACATTAACAGAACTATTGCTGTACGGAGCTTGAAAATCGACCATAGGATCAATAATATCGCAACTAGGTAGATACGCAGTGCCGAAGTTGTCTGCGAAAAGGTTAACGATGTCATACCATTTTCAGCATTGGTTGAACCTAAGTGCGTATTAGACGGCAGCTCATTTTCATTCTTCTGTTTTCTAACAAAGTTCCAAAATAACTTAGGATTGGATTTGATTTTGACTTCTATATGATTTATATGATTTCTGTAATCCCTATCAGACAGCTGTTTACAACGTCTTCTTAAATTAGAAAATGTATTATACAACTGCACCGAATTTAAAAGTTTATATTTTGAATGCGCTAATTTTTTTTGAAATAAATGTTCTTTTAATTCCTTAGAATACCAGACGGGATAGCGGTAGTTAGAGTTAGTGATTGTCTTTATAGGAATAAACAGATTAACACCATTATAAAAAAGTTCGTAAAACAAGGTTACTGCATCATCTAAGCCCAGAGACCACAATACATTCCAATCAAAGGAAGCTAAGTAGTAGGTTAATGATGTAGGTTAATAATGTCATCCAAATAGAAAAAAAAAATCCATTGTGGCCCGCAAATTTTGTCTACTAGGTATTGAAATGTACTAGGAGCTCCATTAACTCCATACGGTACACGAGTCTAGTCGAACAAACCCCTCCCCGGAATGGAGAGAGCTGTATACTGACGACTATTTGGTGATAACTTGCAAAATTTTCTTATCTTTAACTTTTTGATCAGCTCTTAATTGAGAAGGAGATAGTATCTGACCACGTACTTCTCCTACTTTCCGTTTCCCGATTTGGTACAATTGGAATATGTCTTTTCGGTGTGCCGTGGTTTTTAGCACCTATAAGCCTATAACTACTAAGCTAGGTACTTCTGGTAGGGACCTAAGAAATTACAACGCGAAAAGACCTCTTAAACTCCCACTAGACCTAGGGCACCGTTCAGTGTCTGCACCCCTATAGCTAACCCCCAATCCACGCCCATGGTTAAACGATGTATCTCTCGAGGCTCTACTTTTTAGCGTATTTCCAAAAAATATTAAAAAAATGCTCTATTGTGGCCACTTTGTCCGTCCGTTCGGTCGCTACTACATCGTTTTACTTTTTTCGCTATTTGGTTCGTTATGGTGTTGAGGCTTGCACCGAGGAAGGAATTTTTTTCTGCGTTTCTTACTAAAAAAGTTATAGTAAAAAATCAATTTTTTATTATACCTAAATCACAATCTCCGTTTAAAACACTCAAATGCGTGCGAAAAAAGGCCTTTAAAACACACGTGCTTTAAAGTTGCTAGGTAATGATACTTCAAGTATGACTTTTGAAACTGTCATCTGGGACTGAAATAAAAAATCCTCTTAGGTCGCTTTCTGTAAATGCAGAACATTTCTTTGGCTTGTACCTATCCTTTGTTTGAAGCTTTCACAAACGCGCGTAATTTAGGGCATGCTTCCAAATCTGTTTCACTTTTTAATCGTAGCATTGTTTGAACTTCTGAATGTATGCACCAAAAGATAGAAGATTTAAATACCTTTGACATTTCCTTCATATGCCAGCATTATGGATGCATTTAAGACTTTATTCGTAAGTAACTTCCTGTTCATCCATGGAAACAACTTTTCATATGCTTGATATAAGCTTTACTGGATTGGGATTTTACACCTACCAACGTTTGTTTAGATTTTACATCAAGCGATTTAATGGACGGTGTACTTTTTCTTTTTCAACGCAAATCGTTTTATTCACAAAGACGATGATTTTTATAAGCAAACGTCAAGTGACATTTCCATGGCAATCGTGAAATGACGAACACCAAGCCCACTTAATTAGACATGTATTCGAGTATAACGTCAATATGATTTCATTGTATTTCCTATTTTTAAATTATACTGCAGGTATAATAAAAAATACTATAAGATACACGTGTATAATTTATCTTTAAAGCACTTGCAACGTTAAAGGCACTCCGCTTTGCGTCGTGCCCTTAAACTCGTTGCGCGTGCTTTAAAGACTTGATTATACACTTGTATCTTAATATACTATTTTTTCAAATGGAACTAACACTATTTTATTTCGCTATTCGATAGTCTTTTGTGTTCTCTTCTATTTGTATAAGGGGCATCCTATACTTACACTCCGTAATTTTATGGGTATTCAATATCTTTTAAAAGTACCGACTTATTAATTAATTACATGTTCATACACCGGAGTAGGCCGTGAGAATAAAAATCAAAAGAATGCCAGAAAGTAAATAAGTGTCACAAATTAATTACTTACAGCAAGTGTACTATCTATTTCTCGTAAAATAATGTTATTAAAAAAACCAGTTCATCTTTTCCGAAATTCACCTTTTTAATTACTTAATCTTATTTTATTACGAAATAGGAAAGACATTTGCAACGAATAATTAATTTGTGATTACACTTTTTCATCTTATTTGATAATGCCATATAATAATTATATCGTTCCATTTGAAATTTTTAAGAAAACCCGCAAAGTTTATGTTAATGGCAAACTGTGCCCTCCACCCTCGCCTCCACCACTCATCAGGTTTACTAAAAGGAGTATTTCTGTAAAATCTGATTACAAGAAGATAGTTCCAGCGATTTCTTTTAGCCTCTTTTGTTACCAAAATCTTTTCCCCAAACCCCTGCGGCGTTTAACCCGGTACTTTTAAAATTTTCTATTATCCATCTCAATTAAAAAAAAAATAATTTTCTTGGGGCAAAGTCAGGGTTTCATTTCGGATTTAAGATTTTTGTAATAGTTTCTAAAAAAAATGTGTCAAGTTTGTTCACAAACCCAGTAAATTTTTAGTTTCATGTTAGTTTGGGCGAGAAGAGTGATTATTTGGAAAAACGTAAAAAGTGTTAAAAAAAAGTGTGAAAATGTGAGTTAATTAAGAAGCCCGTTTCAGCTACAATATAGCTAATAACATTTCAGCAAACACTCCAAATGAGTACAAATTTCACTCAATTCTTCCAAGTTATTTTCCTGGAGTGGTAAAATTAAAATAGAACACTAAAATACAAAAGAGACAAACAAAAAAGGATGAGCTAATCCTGATAGACTGAGGCAAGGTTTTCCGTCTCTTTTTTACATCTTGATCGCGGTATTGTTTCACAAGTTCCTCTTTATTTTTCACCGTCTAAGCGTGAAAAGTTGTCTTAGGGACTAGAGTACACTGCCGTAAAGGCGCAAAGAATAATTTTGATCTTTATTTTTAAATAAGTGGGGTTTCATTTACCAACCCAACACACTATACACTTCAAAAATCTGTCCGTGAACCCATCAAAGACCCCCAATGCCTTATTGAAGGCATCGAAGCATCCTCTCCACTACACCAGGCCAGGTGGCACATGCATTTCTTGATACGATACGATACTTGTGTGAATGCCTGAAGTCTTTCCAAAAGCACTCCTTACATGAATTTTAAATAAATATTTTGTTGATAGGTACCTGCACCACGTAAAATAAATTTCACCAAGAGGACAGTAACAAATGAATACACTTAAATCACTATGGGATGGTGTAGGTGGCTTAGTTTAACATTTATACCCATGAGAATTATTAAGATATTAATTATCTGCACAATGCTATTGAAACTTCCGGTAAAATTTTAGTTTTCAATTAATCCGCGTCAGAGTATAAGCATTCCATAATGAGAAATTATTATCCTACCATTACGCTCGGGGCTCGGACAAGTTAAAAGATTACGTAGTAGTCGATTCGTATCTTGCAGGCCAACATATTTTAGTTACTCTTTATTAGTATATTTAAGTTCATTAAAAGGTTCCTATATGATATAGACTGATCACGTTTAATGCGTATGATTGGTATCATTTAATTGACTTGGAGAGACAGATGCTTAAAGCTCGCGATTTCGTCCATTAATCAGTATGTGGTCCGCTCAAATTAAAAGTAGGCAAGTAATTAACACAGTATTGCGGATGATAGAATTCCTCACAAATATGGGTGGGAATAAAAGGAAATAAAGTACAGAATAGATGGCACCCATTGGTAATAACTCATTCATCTACAATTCCCATTGATCAAAACATTCAAAACACCTGGCGTAGGTGTGAGAGAGAAAAATCCGTTTTAATGATGACAAACGAAGCTCGGTAATAATTGAGAGGCAGGATTAACCCTCTAAATAGACGATTTATTAGGTCTTATCGTTGTGGCGGGGGATGATGCTTACCGATCTCTTTTGTCTAGCTTTTCAAAATAATATCTAATTGATTTGATAGTAATTTTCTTACGTTAACGAAACTTCAAATGCTCGCGGAAAGTTTGTGAGGCTTCACTTTGAAAATTTGTTCAGGGTAGAGAAAGCCAACCTATAAAAGTCCTGAGTCCTGTGAGATAATTTCACTGCCTTTTGGATGTGCACTTGTCGATCGGCACGTTTTGAGTAGTTACGCGCGTCGCTATAAAGTTCAATAAGGTGTATTTGCAATAGATTAAAGTATAAGTAAAGTTTCCGGCGATTCACCATGATCCACCATTGATCTCGAATTAGTTTTAGAACGAGATACATTTTTTCTCTCAAATGGAGGCTATAAATTGAATTTCTTAGTGGATCCCATTTGCTTAATCAATTTAATTGGTATCTAACCGTTGCCGTTTTGCCGTTTCATGGTAAATATTATTTTCTAATAAACCTGTTATTAATTTGAGGAATCAAAGGGATCGGGATAACTTTTTCCTGAAAAAGGGTAACTTCCATTATTTATAACACAGATGTAAATGAGGTGATTACGATGAAGTATAATAAAAAAACATATTTCTGTACCTCTACGAAAATGTACATTCTGAAATTTACAATCTTTTAATTTTCCCCCGTGTCTCTTGAGCGAGCGAATATTTTCAAATTTAGATTTTACCATTTTAAGTTTGTAAAAAACGAAAGCCAATGTAACGACTTATAGAACATTCCCGAGACACTGTCAAATCGGATTAGTCACCGGCGTACATGATTAATTCTTTCTATGAAATATGATGTCTGCTAGATTTTTCATGAAGGTTTATTGTCTGCTATATAAGGAAATTGAATTGTGTTTGGGTTCAGTCTTAACATCGATGTCGAAGTGATAAATAGTGAAATAGTGTTCTAAACGTTTAAATCTGTTGAAACGCGTTCGATCATATGATATTTATTGTTGCTTTTGTTTTAGTTTTTTGTAACTTCAACGGCAACCATAGTTCCAGTGCTCCCAGCTTCCAGCAGCAACAGCATGGTGATAATTTGATTAGATGTTTCCAATTCTCTTAAAAATTACGATCCATCCTAAAACAACGTAACTAAAAAAAGAACGTCTTACTTCTCCCTGTGGATTCGTCGTGATTAACAGTGATAAGGGTAATCAAAAATACTGAATTCACAAAATTAGATTTACCGAGCACAACCTACTTGGAAAAGAAAACCAATAGCTAATTAAATCAACATCTTTAATTGCCCTAAGGTAAATAAAGAAAAATTCCCTTGCCACGCGTAGAACTTTCCCACTCCCGAATTTTCGAAAGAAATATCAAAGAACTGCAACCCATTTGTGAAACCACTAAATTGTAAACCTGAAATTTTATATCTGTACGGACAGACGAATTCCAGTAAATTACGGGACGAGAAAAAACTCTTTAGCAGCCTGATTCGTAGCAAGGCACTTTTATTTACGTGTAGTAAAATATACGCAAAGGAACATGGTCAAGTAGGAGCGTTTTTCAAACCAAATCGGGTGTTGAGATAAACAAAGAAGTTTTTTTTCGCTAAACCAGTAATGGATAGTCATTAAAGTTGAGTAAACATCTTTGGATAACACATCGCTGTTGATAAATACAATGTTGGAGGGAATTTAAAGACAACTAATGGATGCATTTGCCCGCAATAAAACCTAGTTAATAAATTGGGCAATACCAGCACAGCGAAGCCTTTTCTGCCTTGCATAATCACGATCTCGATTTTACTTACGTGAAATTGAAGCCGGTCTTCTCTCATGATTCACACAAGCTTTTCTTCCGCCAAACTTTGCATTCATCACGAAAATAACGTTACCAGGGTGGTGCGAAAAAATGAACTGTATCATCGAAGCGATCTGTTTCCACCAGAAGAGAACATTACCCACGTCAATAACTGTAAGTTATTTTAAATTCTTGGATTTGTGTAAAAAAGTGGTTGATTATTTTTAGGAAGTTGTATAAGGAATTTTCAATTCAATTTTTTCGAAAGTAATTTTAATATTCCTAAAGAAATCCACCTACCAGAACTATTTGTATGAACAGATTTTATTACATTTATGAACAAGAATCGAATCCAAATAAAGAATTTTGGTTATTCTCTTTCATTGCCATATTAAAAATTTTGGCCAGTGCCGTAGAGGTTCCATTTTATTTTCTGGGTTGGTCTTTGTAAATGTAACTACCCCCTTACAGTACATACAATGCGCTCCAATTAAAACCGACACAATTTTCTTACTATTAGAGCTACGAATTCGATTAATAGCATATATGCGATTGCTTATTAAAATCCAGGTGAGAATCGTGTTACTTAGGTATAGCATTTTTTTGAAAAGAACATCCTGTATATTTTTAGATTTTAGAAATAAAAATGAAATTCTGGATAATAACTTAATTTGGTCACCAAATTGATTGTGTTACCTTGAGTAGGTAGACCTCCATTGATTGCACCCCCAACACCGTTAATACCAATACCTTTACTTTTACTTCATCGAATGGATTTATCTTTACCCCTTGATGGTTAGAAATTCGACTTATTATTCCACCTATAATAAAGATGCATTTTCTAGTGCTTTTCATTTACACCCAAGTATGGAGAGTGCAGCCGAATAAAAAATAGACATCGTACAATCGGCGGGCATCTTTCTGGTATGTATTAAAGTAGTACCTACGTTTACTATGGTACACGTACGATAGCAATTTGCATGTAAAGGTTATTAATTTACTGCACTTCAACTGAGTATTTATAGCGTACATTGTTATTGCACATGCACGTAATCGTTTTATAGCTTTTAAAAATCTGCCAACGTGACTAACGTAAACGTATTACCCCATAGTCAACCAGCCCAAGAGATGGGAATGCGTGCAGTTTCCGGTAGGCAGAGGAAGACCTAACAATGCGAAGACCTTTACTATAATAAGTAAAGTAGTAATTACAATGAACTTGACACAATCAATAGGCGAAGGCCGAAGATCAATAGAAAAAGTGACATTACGCAACACTATGACTGTAGCCTAGGCAAGAGGCCCATAAGTTTTAATCGGGATAAAGGAATGAGGTAAAAGAATCATTTCTGAAATCATCATTAGACTGCGAAGCCGAAGAGCAATGACTTACAAACATTGACGTCAATGCGACCACGACCACCTTCCTTTTCTTTAAAACGCATGCAAATACCCGTTAACCTTAATTCCTTTGATAGGTAATTAGAATACTTTAAATTCATTAATCATAAGTTAAGTGTGTCTAACAGGATGATTACTAACATTTCAGAGTTTATTTTTAACTTTATCATTTTATTTGTTTATGTAAAAATAGATCAGGTAGACTTTTGTTTAAAAGGGGATCTTTTTGACCTTCACCTAACTCAATTAAATTATTACCTATATTAAAAGGTCGATTGGAGGATATATATTTATTGACAGCGATGGCGTTTCTGGAGTTTAGTCGTACAAACTTTCATGAACACGTCACGTTGTCATCATAATAGGAAACTAAATTCTATACCATTTCGATTATAAAAGAGATTGTGCCAGCGCTTCTTCCAATCCTCGAAACACTTCTGAAACTCGATCTTTGGAATAGCCTTTAGCTCCTTCAGCGATGCGGTTTTCATCTATCGCTTGTGAAACGACGGCCCTTTAAGAGTTTTAAGGATTTTTTGGAAATGTTTCGTCACTTGTTATAACACGTTTCAGTACTTCTGCATCACCGTTGTCTTCATTTAGTGACCAAGCAACTTTCATCGCCGCTATTTTTGCAGCTTTTCTAGATCCTCTTTACACCTTTACATCTTTATTTCTCCGGGAATTTTCCTCTTACAAGGGTTGAAAGTCCCACTTGCATTATAGTTATTTATGCATCAAGGGCATTAAGGTGATATTTATGCCGAGGGCGACAGAGCCCGAGGGATAAATATTGAGTAATGCCTGAGGTGCATACAACATTTTATTTTTCATGGTTCCAAAGAATGTCATTCTTTTTCTTAAGCTCTAAGGTGTCTTTTTTAACTTGATTTGCTTATCAGGTTGCCATGGAAGATACAATGATAGTCTGATTTAATCAAAAACATGCAAGATGCTCTAGATTTTGCGTTTTTTGTAATTTTCTCATATGCTAAAAGGAATATCTAGATTTTTATTTCAGAAAAGGTGGTTTTGAGACAAGCATGTAGCGTTTCGTAGTGATTTTAAATTGTTCCCGCGTAATTTGTTTTAAAAATTT
>NW_022171804.1:0-31775 GCF_008802855.1 Photinus pyralis
TAGCCTAATATACTATTTTACAGTTCCCAATATATACGAGAATATAAAAGATGATATACATCGATTTGATACCTCAAATTATGATATCAATAATGAATATGGGATTCCATTAGTCAATAAAAAAATCCCCGGTCTAATGAAAGATGAAAATCATGGGCACATTATGACCGAATTTGTAGGCCTTCGTGCTAAGATGTACGCTTATGAAGTAGAGGGAAAATTGACGAAAAAATCTAAAGGGTCTACATCGACTAGCATCAGAGAAATTACTCTAAATGATTACAAGAATGCTTTGTTTAACGTTCTAATTATAAAACGAAGTCAGCATCTTATTCGTTCGAAAAAACATACAGTATTTACGTTGAAGCAGGAGAAAGTAGTATTGAGTCCTCACGATGACAAACGTGTTATCTGTGCTAATAACATTGATACCCGTCCTTGGGGATTCAAATGTCATTGACAATGTCTCACAGCCCCTTTTTTACATTTCAGAATACATCCGCCACATCATGAACCATGAAAATTTGAAAATTCAGTTGGAGCATGAATTACATTACACTTCTGTTCCAGTTTATAAAAAATTTTTGAAACGAGCTCTTTTGGAAATTCCGTCCGTGCAAAATTATGCTTTAATTAATGAAATTTTACAGAACCTGGTCTTACCGGACGAATGTTTCAGTTGGTGTGCTACTTTTAGAAATATAAGTCCAGACAGTATTAGATTACTTGTAGATAGGAAGCTTGAACTAGATAAGTTAGTTGACTCTGTTATAAGTTCATCAAAAATTAGTGGCAATCAAATAGTAGATAGCTTACCATTAAATATCAAAATCTATATAACCAATTTACTTAATTCAAAGGCTGTTCATAGAAATATTATTTGTGTGATAAACGAAAGTATATGTGAATCTGCACAGTACGCTAATGTCAATGCTCTAGAAATGTTTATCGATATATGTATAGAGAAAAGTATCGAATGCAAATTTAACCCTTATGAAGATACTCGTCATAAACAAATTTACCGATGGATAATGGGAAATATACAAAAAGGAGAAGGTGATTCAAACGCAATTCTTGGCTGGACTTGTGGGCCAGATTCTTCAATCTGGCCATCCACCCAATTAATCGATTATAAGAAGACGTATGAGTTACTTTTAAAAATAATGAGTACAGATGATAGTGCTAGGAAAAAAAAACCTGTAAAAAAATATGTTGTATGGTAATTAAAAGACTAAATGTTTTTATTGACTTTTATTTACAACGAATAAGCTCACAACACAATGTTATTCTTATCAATCCAAGATCTTTCGTCTAATCCCCACCATTTGACATACACTTTATCTTTCTTCCGTCGTAGTACCTTTTCTACCAAGTATACGTCGGAATATTTTGCCTTTTGGAGTTCCTGCTCGTAGAATCCTCCAAGTATAGGTTTCCCGTTCATGTCTTCCAACAAATATGTCACAGGATTGGTTATTTGTACTTTTACAATTTTGAATAGTTCACTGGACCAGTTGGATGTGTAGCCTTTAGCAAATATAGATTTAAACTTACTAATTCGAACTACATCGCCAACATTAAATCGATATCTTTTGTTGAAAAGCTTGATGTGGTTGTAGACATTCAGCTGCGTGTCGACCTTTACTTCGATCGGCTTCATCCCCGTTGTTCGATGTTTACGATTATTGTATTCATTTGTGATCAATTCGATTGC
Source organism: Photinus pyralis (assembly GCF_008802855.1). Classification (NCBI taxonomy): domain Eukaryota; kingdom Metazoa; phylum Arthropoda; class Insecta; order Coleoptera; family Lampyridae; genus Photinus; species Photinus pyralis. The sequence goes on from NW_022171804.1 coordinate 1,715, forward strand.
ATCAATCCATACATACTTTCCACGGAGACTAAACTGTCTGTATAAATAATTTTTGATGGTTCTAATTGTTCTTTCGGCTATGGCAGCCTTTTTTGTACTGTACGTGGAGTAGTGATTAATGCGTTCTTGCGTCATCAATTTGGCGAATGATTTGTTATAGAATTCCTTCCCAGCATCGGTCTGTAGATTTTGTGGTCTACGCCTGGTAGTTTTGAAAATATCTTGCATGGCTTTTGTTAACTCCTCGCCCGTTTTGGTCTTCAATCCCCTTGTCCACAGATATTTTGAGAAACAATCGATAACTACCAGTATGTATTTGTAACCTTTATTCTGTTTAGCGTAAGGTATGAATTCGGCCAAATCTGCTTGCCAAAGATCATCATACCCTTTAATAACGGTACGTCTACGTGGAAACTTTTTGCGCGCTGCTTTATGTAGCTCATTTACCACCTGCTGCATCCTCTATTAGTTTATGCAATGTTTCTTTGACCGCTTTCAGCTCTTCCTCTAGCACCTCCACGTAATTGCGAAGACCGTCTACAGGTGCTTTCGCAATCTGCATATAATATGTGAAGAATCCCTTATTTATGGCATCGCCGTCGTCTATTGGTTCGCCTACATTCATTAACCGGTTTTCGTTGAGATTTAGTCTTGTTGATAGGTAGTGTTGTAAGGTTAGGGCATCATGTCGTTCAATAGGATCCGCAACATTACTTAGTCTCTTATTTTCCACATTTATCGTATCGTCAGTAATGGAAAATTTTGTCTTTAGCAGTTTTCCAAATTGAGCATGGGTATGCGAACGTCCGAATTTATCCATGGTGAATGTAATCAAAAAGACTGAAAAGGGGTATTTATACTAGTTGACGTAAAAATCGCTGCGTGGGCTTTTGTATGTAACCCTCCTCGTACATCTCTTCCACGATTGATATTATGTCATTTTTTACATCAGTGTTGCCGGCCATTTTTTCACCCCATAAAACCTCTAAATCACGAATCAATTCATGTACGCTATTCCAGTATTTGTATTCGATCGGTCGATCGACTTCCTTGAATAGAGTAATACCGCTTCCGGATTTCGTACGCCCCCTCTTCGCATCTTCCTCCTCCTTTAATAGAGGCTTTATTATGAGCGTATACTTTTTGCTCTTATTGCCACGAATCTGCTCGGTGGGATCGTAATTGCGCCGTGCGACATGAGTTGCTATTATTATCTGCTTATAGTTACTTCTATCCTGATTGGATACTAGCGATTCATCCGGCTCATTCATAATGATAAGTTCGTATAGGCCTGCTGTACCCTTATATCGAACGCCATTAATCATTAAATCGTCACCATTAATCATCACCGGTGTGTTGCCCATTGTCCACTTATCAGTCTCAACATTATAATGAATTCCAAAGGTTGTGTCAATTGCATTACTCGTATTTCTTATCATGCGCTCGACGTATATACGAGGTAGGTGGTTGTATTGTTCCAAAAAAGCTTGCGAACCTTGCATATCGAGTAATGAAGCAGATGATGATGCGATAGAGGACACTTCTTCTTCTTCCTCTGGTTGATGCTCTCCTATCACTGTACTCTGTAGAAATGATGGGGGCTGTCTCAATGATGGTGTAGCCGTGGGGCGAAAAGGTCTAACCATTGGGCTAATATCGGTTGGTGGATATTTTTGGAAGTAGGGAAGTCTAGCCAGAGGACTAATCTCGGTAAGTGAAGAGGGCCTTCGTCTCGCTCGCGAGTAATAAGGTATCGCAGGCGTTGAACGCTGTGGTGGCGACTTTCTTTTTGCGGGTGATAAACGTTTGGAAGGTGATGTAAATACTTCATCCTCTGGCTCCTCCTTTTTCGTTACCACCGATGGCAGTGGTTCGATTTTCTTTACGATCTGGGATAGCGGTTGAATTAGTGGTTTATACGTTCGTACAAATTCCAGTTCTCTAATAGAACGATCCGCTTTGAGACGATTGTACTTTTGTTGTATCGCTTTACGAGCCTGAACTATTCGTCTTTTCAAGGCCATCTCCTTATTATCCATGATGCGATCAAGGGAACAGGTAACAGATAAACAGGGGGAACAGGGGACCTATTTCTTGATAAGCTGTTTATTTTTGGAAGCTGTTGACTTGATAGCCGTTTATTTCCAACTGAACAATAAACACGTTCTCATGGTATTATATAGTGATCGAAACCTTTCCTGAAGCGACCGTTTCGCACATCTGCATCCTTATTGATCACCATAAAGCCATACGGAGTTCGCCAACTTTCCGAGCACATCTCTCGGAACAGAGGCATAGGTATAATGGGAGCGACGTGATCTTCATAAATGTGTCGCAAATTCAAGTCGTCCTGCTCGAATAGGACAATTAAGTTAGCATTATCTCTAATCAATTGTTTAGGAATTTTAGAATACGTTTGACCCAAGTAGAAACAATCGATAGCGTTATGTCTACCCATGGAAAAGTACGCTCTAATGTTATCCTGTTTTTCACAAGCGATATCGTCAAAGATAAAAATTGAATTAGGTTTGGCCGCATTTGGTTCCATAATGTCGGAATTCTCGCTAAATGTGAAGAAGCCAATATCCTTCATCGGCTGCAGAATTTCCCCCAAAAGTTTATATTTCTCTTGATTCAATGATTTGGAATAGACGTACACGTGTTTGAAACGTAGACCATTGGGCTCAGTTAACAGACTGAGCATCGTATTTGTTTTACCACAATTAGACGGTCCGCAGATTAAGCATCTTACGCTATTTGGAAGTAACTCGCCATGTTTTTTGCCCTCTACATTTGTCGTTATAAAGGTATCCAGATTTTGAATGGACAGCTTATGCTTCTGCGTCACAACCTTCATTTTAGACGGTTGAAATAAAACTACGAACATTTTCCTCAATACATTTTATTTATACATTAAAAAAAATACAACTTATAGTTTTTTCACTTCTCCAGTCAAAGGATTGTATTGAACTAGTGCATCGTGCAGGATCAGACAATAAGCAACAGTTCCCGCCTCGAAGGCCTCCATCGACTCCATTTCCAGCTTAACATCTACCGTTGAATGCTTCAGAGATTCGTTTTGTTTTGAACAGTCTAGCACAAAGATTGGACAACTTTTAAAATACAAATAGTCAAACAGAGCGTCTTGCTCATCCTTGGCATAATAATCTCGTCGAAAGTTTACGTAGTTTTGATACGCCGTTATGTACTTATTTGCATTAAAATCTAAATGCATCGCCTCGTACGGATAACTTTCAGAGTTGAGATGCAATTTTAGATTTCGAATTTTGACGTTATCGAAATCGCCCGCTCTTGTCTCATGCGAAAACTTCTTCCCGCTACGTTGAAATGCAACAATTGCCCATCGAGGTTTTTCTAATTGAGTTGAGGTCTTGATTGGCCATATATCCGACTGTGCCTGTTTCAGTGCGGGTAATTCGTACAGTTCCCACTGTCGAAAAGGTATTGTAATTGTTGCACCCTTATTGATCCGTTCGTATAGGCCAATTTTGGCACTGTCGCTAACTGTCACGTGCGGAACTTTCCATTGAATTTTGGTTAACGATATTACTGCATCGTTGGCGGTTCCTATGTAACAATCGGAATCGCTTCTAGCACGAATTAGCACCATTTCCTGTCGCATGTTTACGATAACCTGGCGATAATCCTCCATGCTTCCAAATATGTGCTTTAGCGGTATGCAGACAGTGAAATGTTTTTCTTTGTTGCTCTTGTTGTAATCTACTTGAACGGATTCGTTTGTGGGTGACCATCCCAAATGCTGCATACCTTTGCTTTCGGTAGACGTATACGACACGTATCCTTTGAGGGAGGATGTAATTCCAGGATTCCTACACACATCCACTTTTTGTCCTCCCAACTCGTAGCGAATTTCCTCGAAAAGGAATGGAGCGAAATTGTTTGTTAGGTTGCATGTTTTTGCAATGGCGCCCTCTTCTTGTGACTGACTCCATTCAATTTTTCCTTCTATGTACAAGAAGCTATCGTACGTGGCAGTTATCAGTTCTTGATTTTGAATTAATATACGGATTTCACTGGAAAGTCCAAAATTCGAAGACCCTCCGTATGGGAGATAGGTGTGAATATCGGACTTGATTACGGTCTCATCAAAACGTGCGTTTTGAAAGACGTTTAACGAGTCTGCAGCCGCCGTCATTTTGCACTTTCAGACCAATTGATTCCAAGAAATATTTTTCTGTTGGCGTTAATGTGCCCGGTCCCTGTCTCAATTGAGAATAAGTAGATTTCCGCTTACGTCGGTTATTTATAGTATTGAGGAAGGATGGCAGTGGACCTTGATTAATACGTAACCCCATATTCTTTTAACTCTAATCGTACTGTAAAAGGCTCACTTTCACCGAAATCGATTGGTTCGCCCTTTTGATTTGTCAGCTTTATTGTTATATTGCTAATTCTACTGGTATTAACTTGCAAATATTGAGTATTACTGGGAATTTTATCTAAGCGGTAACCCGGTGGAACAGAAACATCTATTTCGTAAAGTACTTTAGCGGGATTTCCGTTGCGATAGGATCCCGTAATAAGATTGCACTCTATGTGAATGTTAGTATGTTTAATGATTTGTATATCTAAAGCAGATGTATGTAGAACGTTCGCTTCCAATATCTTCGATTCGAAACCGAGCATGCGTCCTATGCAGTCTCTTGGAGTAAAATCTATATCAAAGTCGCAGCTAAGTTCGCACTTTAGCGTATTGTTATTTGCACGTAAACTAAAGCGATTTGTTGGAATGCGAGCTTTTATATACGCGCTTAGCTCTTCCAACTCGTATGCACCGTGCGGAATTGCTATTCCGTGGGAATTATCACCTCTCCTAAAATAGAATTTATCGTTTCCCGCGTGAATATTTCTAATACTGTTACAGCCATAGAAACCGACCACCCCTATTACGTACAATTTCTCGGATGGAAGTTCTATGGGTGGATAAAAATCATGACTGGCTGTATTTCCAACGCCCTCTATGCTGAAGGTTGTCGACATTATGACTACAGGTATCGAGATAAAATGCGTGTTATTTATACAGAAATTTTAAGCACAGATGACCGCAATTCGTTGTTCCAAATTGTTGCTCTTGCCCGTAATTATAATAAATTTTACAGTCGCGGAAATACTCAATCACTTCTCGTGGTGGTGGAATATTACCGAAACTATCATAGTACCACACTCGTTCACCACGTTTTTTATAAGACACCCAATGAGTGCCACGCCCTCGTTGGTTATCTAAATTAATAACACCGGATTCATTTTTCCATGGCGATATAGGCATACTATCTCGCATAAACACATCCCTAAAGTATGGTACACACCCTCTTGCATGCTTACGTAGATCTACATCTGTCAACGGCCGCTTGGGCAATTTTTGAAGTTTTTTTTTTTCGTAAATGCAAGGCTAAACTGCCTCCCGATTTGTAAGGTTTCAAGTACAGCGCACCGCCACTTTTATTTCCTATAGCGATCGATTCCATCGTGCGATTATGGCGTGATGTTTCATCTAGCATTTTACGAGCGTCACGGGATGCATTAACTGCTTTAGCAATGCCTGCAGCACCGCCGGCTAAAGCTCCAACTGCTGACAGACCAGCAAATAGGGGTATCAGGAATGGTAAAAACCCTCCCTGTTTTGGTATGGGAATTACTCTAGGCACGCTTACATTTTTCCTACCACCTAAACTTTTTACTGCCATATTTGCTGCCGTAACAGCTGACTTTATTATATCCACAGTATTGCCGCTTTTCCTCATTTTCTTAGCAATCTTCCTACGCAAGTTCAATAAACTGCTCTTCTTCCCCTTAACTCCCATCCCCAACTTTCGTTTCACTTTCATAATGGTGCCTACTGTAAGAGCGGCAGCTCGTTCACCTAACTTTGCGTTGGAAGCTTTTAACCGTTCCCAAGCTTTCCGCTCTAAAACGCGATCTGCTTGATGTCGTCTTTCCAAGTCTTGGTTATCCCTATAGCTAATGTCGTGCTCTTTGCACTGAGCGTCTAGCGGGTTTATTCCGGGATCGCCTCGCTTTAACCTTTTATCTAATTTAGTGCCAGGTCCGCAATACTGATAGCCTGGAATATGTAGCTCAACTGGAAGTTTGTTTATGAGAGTATTAACCAAGCCACTCCCACCCGTACACTTCCGCTTCCGATTCAACATTGTTGACGTGTAGCAATTGGTTGCGATATTTATAGGAAACCATCCATCAAAAGAAAATGCTCAAATAAAGTAATAACGTTTACTGAGGTCGATATATGTGATACATTAAATAAGTAGGTCGATAGTGTAGGATTTCCATCATGCAAACTGTATTATGAGAATTTACATTGTACTTATAATTTAACACATTCTCAATATCGCGATAGATGTCATCGTTGTCCCCATCGTCACCAAATTCCATTTTCCGAAAGTGTCGATAGTTATTCACCTCTTCAATGATGTTTTGATAGAAAGAGGGCAGCGCGTAAGATTCCAATAATTCTAGTCGATAATTGATAATATCTTTTAGGTTGAAAAACTCTTCAATGTCGTTCTTGTTCATTGTGCAGGAATGGTTCCCGCGTCGAATTGTCACACTCTTTAACATTCTCTCAGCATCCTTCACCGATTGCCAATTATAAAAAATTGTAATATTGTTAGTAAGTGATTCAGAACTTTCCTCATATTCGATATCTTCCTCTTCTTTAACATTAGACCAATTAATACGACCTTCAATTTCATGCGATCGAAGAAATTTCATTTCAAGGTATGTTTGCCACCTTAGAAGCGTTTCCCAATCCTCCTTCACCATCACTATAGCATCGTCGGAGGAGCAAGCGATTCGTAGAACTGGTGTAAGATTAAGGTGTGTACTGTAACCTACTTCAACGAACTGACCATCGAGGAGATCGTACGAAGTACAATCGATTAAACGTTCTTCGATCACTTTATTATGTATATTTTCAATGTGGGGAGGTGAGGGAGTAGCATCATCATCATCATCATCTCCGTTGCGATTACAACACCAACACGAACACGTAAAGTAGTTATTATTGAAGCTATTTTTGGTATCTATGTGCACTGATTTCATAAGAACTGCACACCTAGACGACGATGCCAAAACTGAGCAGTTTTATGATGAAGTACTAATTTTATTATGAAATAAAAAAAAAATTTCGTATATCATGTTTATTTTTAGACTTCCTTATTTACACAATTTCTATATTTACATAAACTTTAAATTAGTCGTTTGCCCAGCAGATCCAGCACTCGCTATGTATATATCCTTATTGGCTATAGAGGCTCTGAATGTTCCAAGACGATTGTCCTCTTTAAAGTAGTTGTAGAAACGCAAGGGTAGAACACATTTGAAATTTGCAGTCTCCACCACTATCCGGTCACCAAACTTTGTGTTTATTGTATCTATGCTTACGATTCTGTATTTCTCGCCCACCTCCATGTCCTTCACGTTTTTGAACGGTTTACAGAAAGTCGTATTGTTTAGCGCATCAAGATCCATTTTAACTACTTCGCGTACACTTTTGGAATGATTTCAAGCACTACTACAGCCTCACTTATATTGCCAATGTTATGGAGGGGAGAGTCTGTCACGATAAACTTTGTCACGATGACTCTGCTCTAATACAGGAGATAGAACTCTATTAATCTGTTCGATTTTACACCGGAAACGAAATCTATCGAGGGCGGCGGTTTCCCATGGTCCTTTTCGCGCTTCACGGTGAGCAAACGACCACGTCAGCATTTTATATACACAATTCTGCGATTCATCAATTGCAACGGTCTTCTTCATTGTCGGGAAGACTTATCCACTCACTTAGCTCACTACTAAATTGCTCCAACTTAGCGTCCTTCAATCTGTGTATGAGACATCTCTCACATATTTTAAAGTTTAAATAACTGTCACAAATTTTTTCACCCAACTCGTACTTGTTAGCGATGGCCAGACACTCTTCTACACTGTATTCCCCGTTCCCGTACACGGATTCATGTTCAGCGTCAAATACTAACGCCGATAAGAGTTGCCTGAGGCGTTCAACTGCCGTTACAAAGTCGCTTGCTTTGGTCCATGTCTGCTCAGCATACGCTATCCATGCCATGATTACTATTATTAAATATGCCTAAATCTGAAGACTTTATAATCGCTACTCCCCTCCAAATTCTGGAGGTCAATGACCTACCCCCTCGGCCCCACCGACTTCGTGGGGTCGTTAAACCTCTCCACCTTCAATCGATATTGATCGCTACTCCCCTCCAAAATCTGGAGGTCAATAACCCCCCTCAGCCCCTCCGACTTCGTGGGGTCGTTAATCGTTAGGTTATTAATCTCTCTATTTAGTCACCTTCAAATGACACTAGAAAATCACCTTATGGGATTTTACATGGAGTTGAGTTAGGATCGGCCCTATATGGCTATCGTTAGGTTATTAACCTCTCTATTTAGTCACCTTCAAATGACATTGACACTAGAAAATCGCCTTATGGGATTTTACATGGAGTTGAGTTAGGATCGGCCCTATATGGCTATCGTTAGGTTATTAACCTCTCTATTTAGTCACCTTCAAATGACATTGACACTAGAAAATCGCCTTATGGGATTTTACATGGAGTTGAGTTAGGATCGGCCCTATATGGCTATCGTTAGGTTATTAACCTCTCTATTTAGTCACCTTCAAATGACATTGACACTAGAAAATCGCCTTATGGGATTTTACATGGAGTTGAGTTAGGATCGGCCCTATATGGCTGCAGATTTTCATTTCGAGATCTTTGAAATTCATTGTAAGTAATCATGCGTGCAACAGGGGAATTAATATGGACAACTGAACGTACATGCGGGATTTTGAAAAAAAATTAAATTTCCTCTTATTCTAGGATCCGGGACGTTGAAACCTATTAAAGAAAGTAAATAATTCGAATCAATTTGATTATTTAATAATTTAAATATAAACAAGAGGCAGCTATCCCTTCTATGATCACTAAGAGCACTATAGTTGTACAATTTCGCTAAATCACGATAATGTTCATAGCGAGGATACTCTCCTGTGAATCTAAAGTGGACATCTAATAAATTTACTCTGGATCATTTCAATTGCTGATGTGTGTTTATTAGTATAAGGTGACCAAATAATAGCTGCATACTCCAGCTTGGACCGTACCAATGCATAGTATAGTAATTTGTAAGATTTCAAAGTTTTAAAATATTGTGACGATCGTAACACAAATCCTAAACTGGAATATGCAGATTTAATCACATTTCAATGTGCAACTTGAATGTCAATTTATAATCAAACATAACCCCCAGGTCTTTATGATTGCTTACAACATCCAGTAATTTCCCATGTATATTGTATTCGAATACAATGTTTTGTGCTTTCCTAGAAAAACGCAAACATTTACATTTTGCCACATTAAAGGGTAGTTCATTATCGCTACTCCACTGAAGTATAGAATCAAGGTCTCTCTGCAATTTTTTACAATCCAAGACGCTTCTGATTTCATAGCTTAATTTTAGATCATCTGCGAACAACAAGACATTCGCATGCTTTACTACATCAACCAAATCATTAATTAATAATACAAATAACAACGGTCCTAAATTTGACCCTTGCGGTACTCCTGAGGGTGCATTGAATACACTGGATGTAGACGATTTGAAGTTAACAAATTGTTTGCGATGTGAAAGGTAGGACGCAAAAAATTGTATTAAAGCGTCAGAGAACCCAAACCTACACAACTTTCTCAGTAACACATCATGATTTACACTGTCGAAAGCCTTAGAAAAGTCTGTATAAATCGTATCATATTGAATTTTATCATGTAGAGCTCTTGAAGCATTATGTGTGAACTCTATTAAATTCGATATGGTTGACTTTTTTTTAAGAAAGCCATGTTGCTGTTCAGAGATGTGCATTTTTACGTGAGTATACAGTCGCTTATGAATTACTTTCTCAAAAATGTTTGCCGGAGCGGATAGAATTGCGACTGGCCGATTGTTTTTAATGTCATTTTTGGATCCAAATTTATGGATTGGGCATACCTTTGTAATTTTCCAAATATCTGGAAATTTACCAAATTTTAAGCACAAGTTATACAGTGTTGTTAATGCGGATACCAGGATGTCTTTACAACCTTTAAAAATATACGGTGGAATTCCATCCGGTCCAGCAGCTTTTTTAGGTTTGAGTTCCTTTACCGCCTCCTCACCATAGTAATTTTAGGTGATGTAAAACAAAGAAATGCGCACACATATCGTTTCGTTGTCATATGTACACCATTTCCGTACATTCTGCGCATACGCAATAAAAAATTCGCCTGTAGTTCAAGGCGTCCATTGAAATGGATATTGCACAATTTATCAACATATACAAAGCTAACCCGTGTCTTTGGCGGGTGAAAAGTAAGGACTATTTAAATAAAAATCTGAGAAATAATGCGTATGACAAATTGATCAAATATTGTAAACCTGCTTTTGCGGAGGCACATCGCGACTTTGTGTCCAAAAAAATACAAAGCATCCGCGGGTCTTTTCGGAAGGAGTTCAAGAAGATGAAAGAACGTAGTGGCAAAGGAGGAGACGAAGTGTACACTCAGTCGTTATGGTACTATGACTTGCTGCTCTTTAAGCTCGACAGCGAAACCTCCTAGTACGAGTATAAGCAACATTCAGGATGAATTTGAAGAAAATGGTGGAGGTGAGGACGAGGAAGGCATAATCACAGATACACCAACAGAGGAGGTAAGCTTTTTATTGTGTAAAAAACATTTACATGTGCGTAGTAGATCGTAACTCAGGCACATCCTACACGAATCATGCGGTCTTGAAACTCTACTGCTCCATCTAACGCGTTAAAATAGGCTTTGTATTTATCGCGGTTTTCCTTGGGTGCTAAGGGAATATTTCTTGGAGTGATTTGCTGTAATCCTTCTAGTTGCAAAGTGTTACGCCACTCTCCAGCTTGCACAATGCCATGCGTAGTATCTTGTTGGTCAACCATTGTAGGCGTGCTACTTCTACGACGGAGAAAATTATGCAAAACACATATAGCCAACACAAAATAGCAAATATTTTCGTGTTGCATGTTAATACTCTTTTGCAGCACTCCAAAACGACTGGTAATAATCCCAAAAGCATTTTCTACAACGTTACGAGCACGCGATAACCTATAATTAAATACCCGCTTGCTGTAATCAACTTATTTTTGTGCGTATGGATTCAAAAAATTTACGCCTAATGCAAAAACTTCGTCACCGAGAAACACATAGTTTAAATTTTTCACAGTTTCGTCGTTACTCGGAAGGTGTAACTTTGATACCAACTTTCTGTGAAAATCTGTCTGTTCTACCACACCGCCGTTGGACCACCTTCCGGTTTTACCAACATCAACAAATACGAATTCATAGTTAGAATCAACGAGTGCCATGAGAACGATACTGTTGAATCCTTTATAATTGTAGTAGAGTGCTCCAGACTTCCGTGGAGGTTGTATCCGAATATGCTTTCCGTCTAACGCTCCCCCACAGTTAGGAAAGTCCAATTTTTTTTAAAGCCTATTGCTATCGTACGCCACTCCTTCGTGTTCGGGAACTAAAATAAATAAAAAAACTAAATTAAGGTTGATAAAACTACTTAATCTTTTTAGTATTCACTTTGTAGGCGGTTTTAGTTATTGGATTTGAACTAGTATAAGTAAATTAGGTGCATTCAAACAAAGTTTATTGGATGCATCTTTACAAAAATTGTAACAAATTTTTGTTTAGCGAGTAATTATTTGCAAAACTTATTCAATTATAGCTTCTTAGTCTCTATGGAAAAATTCTATACAGAAGGTCTTCCAGCCCGAGAACTCCATAATCGAAATTTCCTCCGGCACATAACTCATTTTAAATTTAACTTCTTTACTCGTCGTTGGCATTGAAGCAGTTCAATATCCCACTTTAATTTTTTCAAATTTATTAATCGTCGTCTTGGCAAAGGAACATAACCACTTAGAAGAAGTATACCAAAAAATGATCTCATTTTACCTTCAGTGATATTCACAGTTTTATTGCGTTTAGCTGCATACATATTGCTTTTGCTCACAAACATATCCACCACTTCTTGATCCATGAAATAATACAATAACTCGATTGGGGAATTCTTATTTACAGCAGTAGAAATAACAGGCCACACTACTTGTGGTAACGTTAAGTCAGTATTTTCCCAATTGTATAATTCTAAGGGGTATATTATCCTCCTCATCATCATCATCATTATGGGACGATACATTGTTTATTTCAGCTTCTGCCATTAGTTGACTTCCCGGTAGGTTATTTATAGGCACACAGTTTTCGTCACCAGAATCTTCGTCGGTCCGGTCATCATTAGCGTTGATAGGGGGCATTATGGTTATATTTACTTCCTGGTTATCATTGGCGGGGCCTTCTTCCTCAAATGCCGCCAAAAGTTCATGAGGAGTAAAAAACCCCTACAATAAAATACAGTGTTAGTCTATGTACCTATTGTCCTTTAAAAAGGACGGTCATCTTTGAGGCTATATAGAAATAAACCAGTAGTAATTTAGAGGTTACACCTTATAAACATAGAATTGCCATGCTTTTCTAACTCTATTATCAGAATTTGACGGTAGAAAAAACTAGCTAACGAAAATATTACTTACCTTTCCAAGTTCAGACTCCGGGCATGCGTCATATCAAAAGAACACATGATTATCAGAGCTGATTACACTAAGAAAACAAGGATTTATTTTGCCAACGCAATGATCAGTAGCTCCAACAACTGTCTTACGTCATCACGCCATCTGCATAGTACTACCCACAATTCCGAAATTCAGTAATTTGTAACAACCTGTACTGCGTCCTTTTAAAAGGACAATAGGCATATCTGGGAGTAATCTTGCAATCACAAAGTCACGTCTATTGTGCCTTCAAATACACAAAATCATTTAAGTGCACTATCAACCCTTTAAATGAAAGTTTTTCCGTTTTTAGTCCCAAATTTTTCAAATGGTAATTCCCAATTCCCCTTCTGTATAGAAGGGAAGTGACGTGTTACACAAATTTTGATTAGCCAACTAGCAACCAACCTTACTAACTGACAACTATCAATCGTCTCCTCGAGCATATTTCCCAGGCTAATTTTTTCCTGAGACCGCAAAATATATCGTCGCAATGACCCGTCTTAACGTGGTAACTTTACAATGTATTTTTTTTAAATAAGCGGTTTTTTGTTCCATTCTCATTCACGACGGGTGTGACTGAATTACGCTTTGTAAAATATAGTTTATCGCTTTCCTGTTTATTTAGATAAGACGTTCGCAGTATTTATTCCAAGAACCGAAATCGGTTTTTTTTAATAGACCACTTACACTCTTTTAGTTCTGAATTCTACCGCTAGGCGGTTGTTGTCGCACTTTGGTATTGGATCAGCTGATCTCTGTGTATTTTCGTATTAGTGTGAGTAAAGAATAAGAAATATGAGTATACAAGATCTAACGATAAGTTTGTGTGGCGCTGATTTTATACAAAACCCACGTTAAATAAAGGGGATACCTCGACTAGCGGCTGGATAAACCACACAAAATATTAATGCTCAGGGTAGGGCGTTCCGTAACGATTTGACTTACCAGGTGAAAGGGCGCCACCTTGTTCTCTAAACGATAGAATTGTAGGCTCAACCTGAACAAGGAAGGGTGAGCCACCGTAGGGTAGCACAGTACTCCGTAGGATGGAATAAAATTACTAAACACTGGAGGCAAATACCCTTTGGTATAGGTATAATTAATAAATCTATATAAATATAGCTGGCTCTATAGCCACCCGCAAACCAATACACATTAGATAAATAATACTAAGAATAATACCACACACGACACAAAACAAGCAAATATGAATCTGTATAAATCTATGACTAGTGAGTAAAGAATCCCTGAAATATCACATGCAGTATAGGGCAGAATGAAACTCACACCCAAAAAAAGAACCCTAAAAGAATGCCAGTATTAATTTGAATTCCTTCCCTGTTTTTTATTCATACCTCAATGAAAAAGAGGGTTTCTTTTATAGTTTACAATAACAAGATGGCCTTGATCGTTAGCTATCGGAATTGATTGAAGTGTACAACAGGTGTCAATCTAAAAGAACGTCATATGTGAACAATAGGTACACGACAGAGATGGTACTTACGTCGAAAAAATTAACATATCCCATAAAGGTTAATGGGCTAAATGGTCTCCACCAAATCCCAACTCATTCGTATTCCATGGACTCAGAAATCCGCCATCAGCGATACTTAATTAACTTAAATCCATGAAGAATTTTAACGACAAAAATTTACAACCTGTTGCTATTCAAGGCATTCGAACAAGAAGGAAGGTATCGCCGACCGTTAAATTTATCGGGGAGATAATACTCATGCGCAAAGCAACCCAAAACGCTCAATGTCACATAAAACAGTGGCGCTCCCAAGAAAATTGCCCCAAGAAACATAGGCGTAGCAGAATTGAACGGTGCAAGCGAATTTAAACCGTTACAAAGAGTTAAAATGTGCGCTAAAGGAATTAGGAGCTAAAACTACTGGCAATAAGCAACAATTAGAAAAACGGTAAGTATTTACTTATGTTTGAATAAATGAGTTGTACTAATTCTAACCTATGGACCATTTTAGGTTACGTATTTGGAAAGAGGAAAACTTAAATAAATCTCTGTTTGATGTAAAGGTGTTAAAAGTTCCGCATTTGGAATATCCCAATGATGCTTTATTTAAGCCCTTGAAAGACTATACGGGTAACAAAGTCGTGAATTATAAAGCGATTCGAAAATGGTTTTTGGATCGTAAAGCCAACAAGGGATTCGATAGGGGTCGTATATTGGCCATGCAGTTATTCATTAAATATTGCAAAATGTACATTGATGGCAGTGGCAGCAATATATACATTCAAGCAAGCTGTTGTGCGGAACAGAAGAAATCTTCGGAATACAAGATTAAAATTAAAATTACAAAATTGCAATCGTCGCATGAAATCACACAAGCCAATTGTTCATCCCCTGCTGGAATAGGTTGGTCCGCAGCATGCAAACATATTGGTGCACTTTGTTTTTCTTTAGAACATTTTTCTGTTACAGGTAAGTGTGTGTGATTTATGACGCAACTGTTTAACCGTTTAATTTTAGGAAATGATCAAGAGTACGTTTCTTGCACTTCCCAACAAATGTGTTGGAATAAACCAAGTGAGGGCAGATGTGTAGATGTAATGTCAATATTTGACATCACTGAGCAAGACAGAAATGATTTCATTATAGATCAGGCAGCAACCGATGCATTAGTGAATTGTCTCATTAATACTAATATAAATTGTGCGCTCATAAACTCTGGAAAATAAAAAAAAAAAAAATAAATATATATATATATATATATATATATATACATACATACACACACATCTGTGTGTGTGAGGGTGTGTGCGTGCTGGATGTACCGACGGTTGTATCACAAGAAGAAGTGCAGTCATCAAAAGCTGACACAGATGATGGTGATCTACTTCGTGCGGCATTACAACAAAGGCTTAGTTGTAATTTAAATATAAAATTGCCTCCAGTTACCTTGAGTGAATCTAAAATCGCCGGCCCGTGTAGCGCAGTTCAGTGGAAGCTCGACTGCGGTACAGGGTCCCTGGTTCGAATCCGGGTTCGGGCATGGATATTTGTAAATGTATAGTGGGTTGGGTTGGTAGAGCAGCCTCGGCTGAAACCCCGCCCACTTAAAAATAAAGGCAAAATAAAATAAAAATAAATGCAGTATTTTCGCGAAAATATTGCTGTCTCTATTGAGACTGCGCTGGATATAGCCATGACAACAGTGGAACAAAACAATGACATATGGAAAAATCACAGAAAACTACGTATAACTGGAAGTAGATGTTATGAATTATTTACGTACTGCAAAAACAAGGATCCAAACTGGAAGAAGAAATTATTCAATATAATCAATTCTACATTTCATGGTAACATTTATACCGATTACGGTAACAAATATGAGTCTTTTGCCAGGAAAGCATATGAACGACAATTCGGAAAAGTTTATTGTACAGGACTGGTAATCAATCCATCTCTCCCATGGATTGCCTTCAGTCCGAACGAACTAAAAATGCATTTTGAAATTATTTATAAGACAATAGAGATTAAATGTCCTGTTTTAGGTGCCAGTTCTGGTGTTAACGACTTTATAACTACACTGCCTTATATTAAATATGATGGTAGAAAAATCTTTCCATATTAATCCCAATCACAAATATTATGGCCAGGTGCAATTGGGAACGTTTATTTTAGATGTACAATTATGTAATTTTATTATTTATAGTTCTTTTGATAGTAGTTTTATAGTTATTGAAGTGGAAAGAAATGATGAATTTATTAACTCTTTAATTACAAACTTACACTATGTATATTTTAACTATTTTTTACAAATGTTAAATAATTAGTTTATATAAGTATTTGTCAGCATGTTAAGCATATGTTATTCATTCTTTTTCTAATTTACTATGTACAATAGAGGGCTTAAAATTAACAAACATGAAACAGTTGTATATTATTTCATTTACTATGTTCCACAAATGTTGTGGGATTCGATTTGTTAAAATTTTGTTTTTTTTTTGCTGCTCCGATTAAGTTTTCTATAATAATTCTGCGATTTGCAATGGCTCGCGTTTTAAACACCTCCTCTTCTGTTAACTGATTAGCCCTCTTGAAAGGTGGGATATTTAAATGTACATGCCTCTCTTCTAAGAGGTCTGATATATCAAACCCTCTATCGGCTAAAACATAATCACCCCCCTTCAAAAGGTCAAGCAGGCCTGATACTTCTGAAATTTTGCGGTCGGTGATCGAACCTCCATAAACGTCTGAAACGAAAGCTATTTCACCATTTTCTGTGCCCGCAACCAATATTTTAAAAGTATTCGTGCCATAATAGGTTGAATATGTAGCCTGCTGAATAACAGGGTTGCTGCTGCGCTCAATTCGCATTTCTGTACAATCTAAAATGACATTATACTGTCCAGAGCAATGGGATTTTAAATTCCAAAAATGTATCTTTTTTAAGTTAACATATAAATGTCGTGTCCAATTTCTAACAATCTTCTTTATTACACGTACATCTGTATCGAATAGTGTTGCTAATGTAGTGTAATACATGTTGAGCCTATACTTAATAAGTGTAATTAAGAGCTCGTCTTCATTAGAAAATGCATAGTGACATTTTGTATATGGTTGACCAAAATGTTCACAAAAAAAATTAAATAAACTTCTTGAAAAACCTGTCATGTGTCTCATCTGCGTATCATTCAAATAGGCACATGATATTAGTTGTGACCGCTTGCAACTAATAATCGTTTGAATTTGTTTAGTATGCATTTCTTTTCCCGGATCTTCTGTGGGTTCAACTGTAGATACTTCTGTAAATGCAACATCGGTTGTGATGCCTTCATCAATTTTTTCGTCTTGATCTTTAGGTGTATTGGCTCTTTCTCGTCTTAGTATGTATCGATTTCTGCGTGCTGAAGAGGTATTATCATCCCGATCATGTGTACGTTTTGGTAAATGCAGTGTTGGTGTAGCACTTTTCTTTAATATCTTCCATTGACCTGCGACCACAGAAATATAGATTTTATAATTTAAAGGAACATCCTACGTAAACTAGTAACCTCATAGTCTTCTTCACGAAAATGTTTTTCACATATTTTTGAGTGCTTCGAAGGAGTTTTTCCTGACTTTATGGCGATCAACCACACTCTTTTTCGTTTTTCCTCTTTGGGAAACGAATGAAATTTATATTTTGTATTTTTGGTAGTGGAATTACAACCATAAACAGAGCAATTATAGGGCATTGTCACAGTTTGAATAAGAATTTTAAATAAAAATTAAATGAGGTTATGTTTTAATACCAAAACCCGATTGTAGCGACACCTATTTGTAAGTGGTCTATTCAGCTACTCTCTACTTTTACAATTGAATTAATTACTCCAAATAATTTGGGGCGTTACAAACTTCCAAAAATAAACGGCTTTCAAATAAAGAGCTTATTGAGAAACATACCCCTCTTATCTATTTTTACCAGTTGACAGTTTATCATAATCTGTTTATCGAATCCCTTGATCGCATCATGGATAATAAGGGAATACAGTTTTCTGTATAAATAAAAAAAGAATAAACAATTTTTGTATTTTATATCCGCTCTTGGTATTACCATACAACATACTTGTGTTATGTTTTTTCTGTCATTATTCACAATATTTTTAAGAATATCGTACGTCTTCTTGTAATCGCTGAGCAGCGTTGAGGACTATATGCCACTATCAGGACCACATCTCCAACCCAGCAGAACATTAGAATCTCGTGTGCCTTTACCAATGTTCTCCAATACCCACTCGTAGGTTTTTAAATGGTAACTATTTTGATTTGAATGTTCGCCTCCTGGCACACATCAATAAATATTTACAGCGCATTGAAGTTTTCATACTCCCCAGCTGTACATATGGCTTCGTTAATAACCTGGAAACTATCCTTATAAATACTACTAATTACATTATCTGCTGTTCGTTTGTGCACACTGTATATAATGTAGCACATAATTAGGAATCTTAGTCTTGAAGATTAGTAATGCGACTTGTGCTGTTTGATAACGTGATCCCCAAAAGTCTTCTAATTTCGCCCAAGCTTGTTTTGAATTTGTCGAAAACGTACCAAGTCAAGGTACATAAATAATGCAAAGACCACCGAAACTAATATCCAAACTTCCTTATCAAAGTTAACTGCCAAAATTAACAATGCCGAAAAGGCATTTTTGGTGAAACTCCCGCGTATAGATGTGACTCCCACGAGTACCTCAATTGTTAGAGTTAATTAGTGGTCAATCAGGTACACTAATTTGGCCTTCAATACTTTTGAATTTCCTCTAAAGAGACATTTCACATTTCAACTGCGATACCAATTGTCAGATTCCTACGATTAAATTGATCCAAATGTTGCGTAAGGGCACTAGATTGGAATTCAGTGGAAAATTTCACACCCACCATTTTCGACCAATGAAATGCAGATTTCGTCTCACGTTATCATGGTAACCGAGGTATTTATCGGAAATTTTTGCCTGCAGGGGTAACCTACAGCGAATTATAGTGGAAATTTTTTGACGTCATAGAGAACGTTTTGACATAAAACGTCACTTACCCTCGTAAAAGTATTCTAGCAGAAATAAACACAATTGGGTAGATATTAAATCCATAATCTTCCATAATCATTGCCAATTCCTCCACAGATATGTTTTCCCTATCGAATACATAAGTTTTTTCAGAGCAAAAGTCAGTAAACTGCTTCCAAACACTTCACTTAGATTACTTAGTATTCTGGGGCGTTAGGTGCTGAATTTCGCTACGAATAGCTTCCTTATTTTCTTGGCCGAATCTAATCATTTCGTTCACGCTCACAATAAACTTTCTGTCAACGGCAATTTCAATTCAAATCTGTAAAATGTCATCCAAAGGTAATCTTGATCTACTTTCAAAAAGAGAACAAATCTTCAAATAAGTCGTTTAGGTTCAATATGGTGTGAAATTTTCTTCCCGAATACCACACGTGCTTGAATTATTCTACAAATTTGTTCTTGCTCACGAATATTTTTACGAAAATTAACCCTCGCCATTCGTGAGCTCGAACAAATTTCCGGAAATAATTCAAGCACTAGTGGTATTACATGTGAAAATCCGCGCTAATCTTTTATAGTGTGCGGAAGGAAATTGTGTATTTGATGACCAAGAGCGAAATAAATATACGTTATAATGCAAAATAGTTTCAACAAGCGATATGTGATCGGTTATAAAGAGGAATATTCTATTGTCGATATACTTATCCGATATGGACCAGTGTCTTAATCTGTCAATGCTTTTTCTAAAAATTTTCGCATATGAATTTGTAAAAAAAAAGCGTTTTTTGCGGGCTTTGACGCGATCGGTGTTAATGACGAACCTTGGACTACTTCTATTGAAATTCAAATACCATAACATGCGTATCCCCATTTTATTCTTTATTGAAAACATAGTAAAGGGTTTCTTCCCCAAAAAATGTGTGGGTTTTCTGTATCTACGGCCCTTATTGTTTTTCAGTGCAATGTTATTTGTAGTATTTAAGAAGCAAATATGCAAAAAATGATACAGAATGAGAATCTATTAGATTTCATTGTCGTGCTATTATTATTAGTACACTCAAACCGCTAGTTACTGCTTATTAGTGTTAAAATAAAGGTATAATTAAGATGTTCCTACTTACCGTAATGTAAGAGACAAAACATTGACACAATATTTAATGTTGACATTTTTTATATTGTATAAATATTGCTGTACAATATTGTGTTCAACTTGTACTTTCAATATTGACTACACAATGTTGGCACAATATTTGGTATCCAATATTCTTGCAACATTGGGTATCTAATCATGATACAATATTTGGGAAGTAATATTGATACACCATTTAATGTCGCATATTTTTGATATTTTATAACTTTCGAGGTTCAATATTGTGGAAAATTTGTTTTGAATATTACATACATATTATGGGGCAATATTTGGTATCTACTATACAATTGATGGTTAGTAATTATTTATTATTCAGCACCTGATGATAGCATCTAAATGATACTTGTACTAAAATATTTACCTGTTGTACTTCCATATAAACAGAAAACAACTGATTACTGACAGCCCTCTGAACAGAACATGTTTCATATGGTGGAAAACAAATTTAGTTTATTTAATTATTAACGAAAGTATTGCAAAAACATTAAATTTTACGCAAATTTAAACAAACTGCAATATTTTAAAAAAAGGGTAAGCATAATGATGTAGCCTTTATAGGGATACGGTAAAATTAACATTCCATAAACATGTACAATCAAGAAAAGATAACAATTTGCAAATAGTTTATATATTTCATTAGGTAAATTTTACAATAAATGTTTAAACAAATCTATTTGCAATAATGAACAGAAGACAAGATATGTATATTTAAAATGAATGTTAAGCAAATCCTTAAATCTATCTACGAAACTACATTTACATACTTTTTAAAATAATAAACAAACAATATTAAGAACAAGAATTAATCTAAAGGTTAAATCTTGTCAATATGGAATATAACATTTATATTAATTAAAGATTAGACATGTACATCCACTCACTTAATTCGATCTGTTGATCTTCATTTTCTGCGACCCCGTTTGCAATTGTTTCCTTTCCTGGTAACACTACTACAGGTTTCATCTTCCTTTTGTTGTCTCCCTCCCAATCGAAAGCTGAAGCCAACGCCAATCCTAGCAGTTGGGATATCGATGAGTCAGTTCTCGTCAACAAGTCGTGCGGCACCTTAAATAAGTAAACTAAAAGTTACACATATTACTATTTGGTTTAGACTCACTTATAATGATGTCATAAAACTTGGTTTGCGAAAATTTTTTCTTTTGAATTGACAAAAATGTATGTACCAAACAAATTATGCCTAATGGACTTTAAAGATGTGGGGTATCGTACAATGCATAAATCCGTTTTGAAATATAAAATAGGATAGTATCGTTACTTGCAGCACGTTGTACACATATTGGTTGCGCGAACCTTGATCGCAAACAATTGCTAATTGCCGAACAGTTACTTACAATTACAACAATTACTTTTCAAACAAAAGTTATACCGATTTCAAATTGATCCTTTTCCTGAAAAGTAATAGAAATTATATATATATATATATATATATATATATATAATTTCTATTACTTTTCAGGAAAAAAACGGAACAAAAATATAATGCTCTTCCACTCAACTTCTTGCGGCTATACTTTTATATTATTTAGATATTCGATGTGTAGACATGTATATATATTATCAACATACCTAACATACACTACCAAATGTAAGAAAACAGTCCGGTCACTGGCCCTAAATTCGCTTTAAAAAAAGAATTATTTAGGGAGGTGTTGGGAAACGAACAGAAGATAGCTGCAAAGAAGAAAAAATAAATAAAATAAACAACCGAAAGATAAAAAATATGATCGATTAAAAATTATATTTTACTATTTTGTGAATCTATTAAATGTGTGAATGCAGAGGAGAGCTTCAACTTCTTTATATGAGCCCAAAAAATAAAGTGCGTTCACAGTTCAAAATTTAAACGCGAACACTATTTTGAGTTTATGGTGTAATGGTGGTATATTATCTTATGAAGAGAACATTGCCGATATGTTTAGTTCTGAAGGGCCAGGTAATGATTTGTAATTTAAATAGATATCTCTTTCTCTACATAAGACAATACTTATTTTCACTTGCAGTAAGACGACCCCAAAGTGATCTGCAACTCTTCCATTTCATTAATTATTTCGTGTTTTAAACTGGTAGCAATTTCAAAATAAACCTTGGATCAAGAAGGGTGCATTTTTTAATTAACATATCATCATACCAATTCTCCATTTGGAGCTTATAATTTTTTGAATTATTTGTATATATTTTTTCGTCTATTCTCTCCCAAGAACTTCCGTCATATGGCGTAAAGGTTGGAGTGTGTTCCTCAAAGCACGAAGCATATCTACTTCGACAATGGATAAACATAGATGTCGGTACTTCCCTTTGCTATGTTTCGTATAAACAAAGACAACGGCGTGTGTTGTTCAATTATGACTTCCACCAAATTTAATAGAGACCACGTCTCCTGCGTAAAGGACGGAATTTTCCTTTTAGGTAAATCATGTGTGGTGTCTTCGTTCATTGCTCTGACACGAAATGGGCCGTTAAATAGACATATGGTTTTGATGCGTCGAAGTCCAGGCATCAGTAGTAAAAGACAGAAATTCGTATATACATGTTTTATGGACACAAATATATAATTATGTTTAATGCACTTTATTTTAGAAATAAAATACAATGCGAGTTATTCACTAACAGGTGTGAATAAGAAAGAACTGCCTAATAATATGATAGCAAGACTTTTATACATTCTTTTATCAACAAGATATTTTTAGAATAATCAAGCGATAGGTTTCTTCTAATTTTGGATGGATTCTTTGCTTCCTATAAGCGCATTAAATCTGTCATGCCAATGTAATACGTGAAAGTCAATATTTCTTTGAATTCCGAATTCTTGCAGTAAAGGGTATCTAACATTTTTATCATCAGAGATAGTTTGAGCTATGCTAGTTACAGTAAATGGTTTTTTAAAATAATAGTTGCGAAAGTGTTTTTTGCGGGATTTGGATTAATAATTGAATTTGACGCTCCACTATCTATTAAAATTTTTAAATTAAGTGAAGGTATTGTGATGAATGGTAGTTTGGGTTTACTGATAATGTTATTTATGTCGAAATTGATTCTTCCGAGGCTTGTATACGAAAATTTTCAGGTGACTCCTCCATTTCGTAATTTTCAGTCGATTCATGATGGTGATTATTAAAATTATCGTCTAACAAATTTTCTTCAAAATAATAAGTTTGATCGGGTTCAGGGGGAGTGCAGTTTTCCTCTACATTGAAAAGTTCTTCAGATGTAAAATTCTTAGAAGTAGATGGTCGAAATTTATTATATTGGGGTTGTGTAAAATTTTTTTTGAGAATTCATGTTGGTATTTTTAGTCGATATAGACATGGGTGTTGGTTTCGGTTGGGACGGTTTACCGAATACCTGTGAATTAGGGTAGAGGTGCCAGATGTGGCCACTTTAAGGCAAGAGCTAACTTTAATATTTTTTACGCGTTTGTCAAGTAAAATTGAATACACAACAACTATTTCATATACTTGTTTCATGTTTTCCAAATTGAATTACATAGGATAGAGATAGATAGCACGCTATAGTTTATTACACAAATTAAAAAAAGCGTAAACTTTCAACATCTACCAGTTATGGCCACGAAATCACCAGTTTTGGCCCCATACCTACTTATAGCACTATTTGTTTTGTTTGGCCAGTACCTATAGGTAATTACCTGGTTAGGAAGTGGAAAAACGAAATTTTTGTAAAGTGTATTATATATTATGCATAAACCAACTTATACGTACTTTCTCTTTTAACATAACATTAACATAAAAACTAAAAAAGGAACTTATGTGTAGTACTTTATAATTTCTGGCACAGAATAAATACGATTATTTTTTTTATTGCTGCATTAATAACTTCTTTAACTGCATCAATATCATAAAGTAATAAGTCATCCTTCTCTGGCCATTCCCAGCCCACTCCGCTCGGAGACATTGCAGAAACAAGGTATTGGTCTTTTTCCCTTCTTACTACCTTTCCTGGATAAAAATATTCATTGTATTCGACTATTACAAACGTACCCTGATCTAGGTTTTTAATATCTGCTTTTTGGATTGTCCTATTTTCTTTTTCCTTTTCTATCATTTTTTTTGTGGCATTTGTCTTGTCTTGTGTACCTTTTCCTCCCTCTTCCTTTTCCGTGCTTCTTTCTGTTCCTCTTTTTCTAATTTTTCCTTCTCCTTTTTTTCTTCACGCTCAAGCCATTTATCTGAAGTTAATACACTTATCATTGGCTCTTTGGTTTTAAACTTACCACTATTTGTAGGGGTGTTTGGCAGAATGAGTATATCACTAAGGATGTTTATTTTCTTGTTTTGAGCATCTTCGCTTGTAGTGTTACTTGATACTTTTTTTCCTCAGTTGTTTCATCGTTCTTCTTCTGCTTCTCATTATCGATTAAATTTAAGCTTGAATCTAAATGGCACCTGTCAGGTTTGTGATGAGAGTCATTTTCTATTTTTGTCGACTCTTGTTCATTAATCCTTTCACTTGAACCTTCCTTCCTATACTTGCTTTTTAACGCCATGGTATTTTCTTCTAATATATGTACTTCGACATGGACACTGCTTTGTTTCTCTGTTTCATTGGTTTTTTCCTCTAATTCCCTCTTTTCGTTCTTACTTAAGCTTAATTCTTCAAGGTGTTTTTCTTCAAATATATTGGCAAATCCGGTTGCTATACTCTCGTCGTTGAGTGTATTTATTGCAGTCTCTTGCTCATTCATAAATTCCAAGTATTCAGGGAAGTCGAACTCAAGCACATTGCCAGTTGAATCTTGTTCGTACAATTCGATTGTTGACGTAGTACTAGACGTCGCAACTTGTGTTTCGATCTCTGTTTGAATACTTGACCAAATACTCAATAGAAATAAAGCACGATCATCCGTTGGTACGTCGTTTCTTCCTCTGCATTCTTTGAAATTACGTAAAAGATTGGAATCAATTTTGGTCTCCAAGTAAGTTAGGTGTTCTTTTATTGTAGCCGTTTTAGGCAAATCACATATTTCTTCAGGTGGATTTATATTTTGTATTGTACATTTGCTGTAGTCAACGCTATCCGCACTAAATGGATAAAGTCCACATGTTCTGAAGCCATTGCGGATGGTGGTAGTGAAGGAATTTTCAGTTAAAATTTTGTTTAATAACCTGGGCACGTCTTTCTTCTTAATTTCCTGTCCGTCATTGTTGATCCTCCACATAGTAACTTCTTTCTTCCATTTGATTTTTAATGGAAAAAAAACAGCCACGTCAAGTGGCTGGAGAATATGTGTAGTGTTAGGGTATAGGCAAACGATTATAATTTTGTTTTCGCGGCAGTAGCGGCTTAAGTCCAGACTAAGATGTGACGTATGGCCGTCCAAAAACACAACAACGGGAAATTTAACCTTTATCTTAATAAGATATGGATGAAAGACGTTTTGAAAGTACTGCAAAAATGTCTCGGCTGTCATCCATCCATTCTTTGATTTGCCTATACCCCATCCCTTCGGTGCAGACTTTATGTAAACTGATGGACTTAAAAAGAATGCAGTTTCGTCCATGTTCCACACTCTGGCGCTGGATCCTTCAATACATCTGCATCATTCCCCAGCAAATCCAAGGTATCAGCAAACCATTTTCTTATTTTCGCTTCTGTTATCAGTGACCTTGCCTTATTTAAATATTCAGATTGCTTATACGACAGTTCAGGATGTCTGTTCATGAAACTTGTAAACCATTTTCGACCCGGAATTCCATCTTTAAATGGCGTTTTCTCCCCTTTTTCGCTAACAATTCTCTTAATTGAAAATAAAAGACCTTCTTTGTTAATTGGAAATCCCATTTGCGCACTTTGCTTCAACCACGTGACGACTTCGTCCTCGATTTGATTTCCTAGAACGCAATCGGGACCTCTTCTAGCTATTGTTTCCGGTGAATCTCCAGCAATTTTATGACGTAATGTGGTCCGTGGAATATTATAAGATTTGCTTGCTGTTAAGACAGGTATACCATTTCGGATTGCATCTAAGGCAAGGTTTTCTTCATCATAGGTTCGTTTAGAGTTAGACATGCTGATTAATAGGCACCTAACAGGTCGCAGACCTGTAATAAGGTATAAGTACCTATAGTCTATTCACGATTCCAATTAAATTACGCAGGATAAACCATTGATTTATTATTAATTGATTATTACTTATCTCATGTCGCAAGTCTATGGAATAATCTCTGCTACTCAATCTCTGAGTAACAGCGCGAAATACGCTACCAATGTGTTTTTGTAAAACGCCTACACCACAATGATTTTCCCTTAAAAATAAGGATACCTCTTACAGGTATGTATCTAGATAGGTACATTAGGTACTTATTCTGATCAAAAAGAGACTGGTCAAAACTAGAATTGTACAGGGTGGAGCGCGAGAGACAGATGGATTATAAAATGAAAAAACATTACTAATTCATGAAAAATTCTCAAACTTTTTATTTTTACCTCATGTGTAAGCATTGGAAATTTAGATTTATTTGGTTTTGAACAGCGTATCTGGCATATGGGCACCCTCACTCTGAATACACTGATCAAGACGTTTTCGTGAACTCTTCCGAGCATTTCAACAGGAATTTCAGCGATGTTGGCCCTGATGTTGTTCTTGAGGTCTTCTATGGTCCTGGGACGATCATTGTAAACCTTGGATTTGAGGTAGCCCCAAAGGAAAAAGTCGCAAGGGGCCAAATCTGGCGACCGCGCTGGCCAGTCCAAATCGCCTCTCAGGGAGATGAGGCGCCCGGGGAACCTCCCTCTCAAAAACTCCATCACTCTTCTTGCTGTGTGGGCGGTGGCCCCATCTTGTTGGAACCAGACGTCCTCATCCACACCCATTTCATCTAATGCATGCAAGAAAAACTCCTGAATCATAGTCAAATAACGCGCCGAGTTGACGGAAACGGCTCTGTCATTTTCCTCAAAAAAATAAGGTCCGATGATCCCATTTTTCGAAAGTGCACACCATACGGTTACCCTATCGGAGTGAAGAGGCCTCTGATGGAGTTCCCTGGGGTTTGTCTCGCTCCAATAGCGCATGTTTTGCTTGTTGACACAACCGCTAAGATGGAAATGTGCCTCGTCAGAGAAGAACACAACAGCGTCTCGAGGCAGTGCTGCAAGGATATTTTCACTCGCGATTTGTCTGGCTTCGTAATCACGTGGTTTCAATTCCTGGACGACTACCATTTTGTAGGGATGCATATGCAGGTGTTCTTTGATTATTCGATGCATAGATCGTCTCGAAATGCCAAGGACTTGTGACTGTTTCCGAATTGACCGCCTTGGAGATTGTTGAATGGCGACTCGAACTCTTTCAACGTTTTCTGGGGTAATGACGGAGTTCTGAGGCCCCCTTCTGATCGTTGACACATTACCACTCGTTTCGAATGCATTCACCCACGAAAGAATGCGATTTCGGTCGGGAATTCGGCCACGGGGGGGCGATATTAAACCTCAAACGGAAGGCACGTTGCACGCGTACGATCGAGCGGCCATTCTCAAAATAGGCTTTGACACAAAACGTACGATGTTCCACTGACCAAAACATTGTTGCGACTGATTAGCTACAAAACATAAACTTCCCATTCCCCTCTTTCAGATAAACCAAACCCCCTCCCAGACCCCTGTTGCGCATGCGCCACGCACGGCGCCTCTACCAATTCCATCTGTCTCCCGCGCTCCACCCTGTATTACACCACTTTTGGCCATTCCTATGGCCATAACTGAATTTTCGCCAGTTAAGTGTACTAGTTTTGGCCACCTAATATTAAAAAAAAATCCGTTAAATAACCTCCAATTTTTGATAATAAACATGATTATTGATTAGATGAGAATACATTTTAATTATCGTTATGTACATACCGGTAAGATGTATGACGTAAAATTACTAACACTTACCGAGTTCGCTTAACGATTGTCTTAATAAAGAAGCACAACTGTACACTGATAAACTTTGATGGGTTTCTATATTATGCTCTTACGCGCCATCTGTGGTGAAGATTGTGAACTAAATATCAAAAACTACAAGAAGTCTACTTGACACGTTATTTTTCCCGTACCGAAGCTGATAATGTTAATATCGGTAAAAAACTAAGCTAAATGGCCAGAATTGGTGCATTGGCCACAACTGGCACCTCTACCCTAGTTGGAAATTTTGTAGAAACTGGTCTACTTTGAATGTTGATTGGTCCACGGGGAAAAACGTTTGTTTTGGGTTGATTGTTATTTAGAGGATTGGGGTTAAGATATCTAGGTGTATAAAAAGGAGTAAAGTTGGAAAAATTGGAGGAATTATTTTGAAATTGTTGGTGGTTTTTGAATTGTTGGGGTTTTTGTTGGTTTGTTGATTTGTAATGTTGTTTGTTTGGTGATTTGTTTCTCATAAAATTCATGAACCGAGTTTGTTTTTGATGATTGTCATGATCTTTAAGTTTAATTATGCATTCTTCCAAAGAAGAAACATTTTGATACATAATGAACGATCGGTGAGGTTCCAGTAAACCTGCTGTATAGGTATCTAATGCTTTTTTATTGAATGTGGTGGTCTTATATTTTTTTAATTCAGAATTACTTTCATTAATTCCAATGTGCTCTAATAGGTGTTGCAGTTTGATTCTTATACGTTCAAAATAATCCTGATATGATTCATTTGAGTACTGATAACAGGTTATTAAATCGTTTTCTAATAAAGTTTCATTACGACTATCGCCAAAGCGATTAACTAATGTTGACTTAACTTGTGCCCATGTAATGCAATTAGAGATAATAAATGCGTCCCTAGCAGCACCTACTAATCTTGAGCAAACAATTTCAAATAAAAGTTTATTAATTGTGGAATTTTCTTGGCCTGGTTCCGCGTTTTTGTATAGATTAAAAAATTTCTCTGCTTGTTGTAGGTAGTATGATAGATTTTTACTACCTCCTTCATATTGAGGAACAATTTCTTTGGCAATATTTAGTTCTGTATAATTCATTTTGTTAGGCTTATTGCAATTTTGTTTAAGAGGGGATCGAGATCTATCTCGAGTCATTCAAAAAATCAATGCACGTATAAAAATAGGAAAATGAAAAAAATAGGAAACTTACAGTACTAATAGTAGGAGAGCTAGTGAACCCTCCGACTAACGGTCTTCCTGTAAGGCTAGAAATTTGTGGAGTGATGAGTTATAGTACACGAAGGCCAACAACAATGACCTGGCAGGCATCAGCCCTGCACGCCATCAGCCCTTTTATTTTTTAAATGTAAAATAAATAAGACAAAAAAACTTACTTCTGTAAGCTTCAAATTTTATATTATTTAGTTTATTTATTGATAATTATGGAAAAAAATTGACAGGCGATTTAAGAAAGCAAAAGTATCTACCAGGTAAATCGAAAGGTGCATAATTTAGGGGATAAAATAAACTTTCTCCTGTAAAGTTGAAATTTAAGTAAGTATTTGAGTAAGCCATAGAAAAGAAATGTGTATACTGACAGGCGGTTTTGAACAGCATAAGACCTTGACAGGCGAGGGGAAAGATGCTAAGAGCGTGCGAGCAAGAGGCGTACACGTGAATGCATATAGTGCGAGTGAGACCGTTTGTAAGAAAAACATCAAATTGATAACGTGGGAATTTTTTATTTTGTGAAACATGCCTGTACTCTATTTTTTGTAAAATCCCCTCGTGATTACAA
>NW_022171805.1:0-12174 GCF_008802855.1 Photinus pyralis
TCATTTCTTATGTGAGGTTAGATTTCAGTTATATTAATAAACTTGGATGTGGTTAAGTTACCATCAAAAGTATCGGGTTTCGGTCAATCTCTCAGAATCGAAAGAAATATCGTTCTTATACTAAATCGGGTGCGAGGAATCCAATTTTTCTATGCCGGGACGTAGGAAAAAGTCAAAAAATGCAACTTTTTTATTTATCGAGATATCGACTTGAAATTTTTTTTGGTTTATATGTATTAGTAATAGGGGTGCTCTGAATCCAAATTCGGCCTTACTTTTGGGCCACGAGGCCATTTAGGCACTCAAAATTCAAAAAAAACTCAAAATTTTTGACATGACCCCCTTTAAAACTCCCTCGTTCGGTTATTTATCAACCGGGTCCCCTTCAAAAATTACGCGCTCCTTCTCTGGGATAAGTTCAGATAATCCATCAAAATTAAAATTTGGTTCGATTGACAAACAACTGATATCAAATATGCAAATATTTCACCTTATGTTTTCATTCCTTTCCAAATCTCTTTGAGTACACGTTTATATCAGCTATATTATTCTACGAAACTTTTATTTTTTTTTTATTACATTTTTCAAAACTTTAATTTTTATTTAATTTTTACATTTAATTTAATTAATTAAATATACATCATTATTTTAGGAAGCATGGAAGCAATTAATGTAAGTAACTATACAAACTATAATATCTATAACGTCCATCGAGTGGCCTTTGGAAGTTCAAATTAAAATTAAAGAAAAATTCCAAAGGCGACCTGTCGGATCGCCTGTTATAATTAATTGTACAAAACGAACGACATACAGACAAACAGACAAATACAAATCGTTACTTTATTTTAGAGCCTCTTCTTCAGACCGGTGCGGCTACAAATTTTGAAAAACATAATACGGCAGTATGAAACAGCGGCCGAAATTAATATCAACCAGATATGCAAAGAATTTTACAAGGGTTACGCAACAAGGGATACGAAGGTCAAATTAGAAGAATTTATACGACACAATTTCGACGATCTAAAAACTAAAAACGTCATTTCCCTATCCCCTGTTGCGGCCCTTGCACATTTACTGGACCACTCGGCTGCGTTGGAGGGAGTTAAACAGCGAACGGCTAAAGGCGGGTACAGCAAATCTAAAATGGAATACATAATTCAAGCGATTTTTGAATTAAGTGCCCCCCCTCCAACAGAAGCAGTCGAAATATTGAAAACATTGCTGCAGAAAAGCGAAGTAAACGATTTTGTGGCCGAAGCCGGCTCCGAAGAAGAGGCAAAAGAGTTGCTGGGGCAAGCGCTCCGACTTTTTCCCCCTTTTTGGTACGAGATAAAGCCAAAAGTGTACCAAAAAAGGCCACAAAGGCAAAAAAGGGGGAGAAAAGCGATGCGAGAAAGGTCGTCCCAGGAGTCGTCCTCGACGGATGTGTCGACGGCAGGTGTTGAGGACACAGCAACGGCGGTGATTGATGATGTTGTCGGTCCTTCATCTGCATTGAACATGGAAAATGAAAGTCAAAACACAGCGGTGGAGCCCACGGTCTTACCTGCACCTACATCGGTCGCTATTGAGGTCCATCGCTGTGCGGACGGAAGTAGGCCACGTTCAAGGCAGATGAACAAACGGGCAGCGATCGATGCAGCTGTTGCTGGTCCATCAAACGCGGGCGCACAAGCCGGGTGGGACGACATCGTGACGAACCCCGCATCGCCGTCGCCGATCCGACACTCTCCGCCCTCATCTTCCTCCTCATCATCTTCGCCCTCACCATCAGCTACCGACCCTGTCAATCCTCTGGCCACCGTTCCACCGCCCATAAATGTAGGGGACTTGGTTTGGGCGAAAGCCAAATTCATGGGCTATTGGCTGGGCGAGGGTGTGGACGTGGTCAGAGTAACTCGCCACATAAATTACATTGTGGAGCTAAAGGGCAGGGGGAGATTCAAAATTGCCGAACACTTTGTGAAAGTATTTAATCGCGCAGAACCGATACCGTCTTTTGTAAAACCCGGCAAAAAACAACGAGAAACGTTAAGAAAAATCATCGACAGCCTCCCACAATAAAAACACTTCCTTTTTTTTAAAAAATTATTTCCCGTACGACTAACCTATATGACAATAACCTATTTCACTCATAAAACACCTTATGATTTGACATTCACAAACGTCAAACTTCCGATCTTCGGTAATGCATCTAATTTCATAGGCAAACTTTGGAGTGGGATCTTTTGATTGTTTATATAAGCAACTTAAACTACACTGCAGCGTA
The DNA here is from genome assembly GCF_008802855.1 of Photinus pyralis. Lineage (NCBI taxonomy): Eukaryota > Metazoa > Arthropoda > Insecta > Coleoptera > Lampyridae > Photinus > Photinus pyralis. The sequence continues at coordinate 2,270 of NW_022171805.1, forward strand.
TTCTTTTTGCAAATTTCATTACGAAATATCGAACAACCGATCGGGGCGTTTACAGCAGCGTTCCCTGTACTTTAAGTTGCATAAGCATAAACTCCGCATGTATTTTACTCGTGGACAATATAGTGTACCTCAGGGCGTCAGCTGTTTACATTTTAAGAGTACCCTTACCCCTCCTTTATCTTTCCTTCTCTAAGGTATTTTTATAACAAATGGACTATTTATAGATCTGTCAGCTGCCAGGCGGATGTACCAAATCAGCAAGTAAAAACCGATTTATTTAAGACAAAGGAAGGAAGAGAAGAGCCACAACGAAATCAAATTACCTGAAAATAGTGGCCTCGTTATAATGAAGTAAGTTATGGTGTTGTACTTACTCAGTCATAGAGGGTGGAAATATTTTAGGATAGTTCCACTTGCACCGAACTGCACAGACCATTGCCTCCACCACCTTCTTGGAAGACATCAGTCTGTTCAGTTGCTTACGGTACATCAACGGAAGCCGAGGATGTCTCGCATCGACAAAGGGACTATCCCGATGCACAGCTTCGAAGGTCGGTACGAAACTGGGCATCCGGCGCCCCTTCTGCAAGAATTCCTCAGCCCTCGTTTGGAATGTGGAACTCTCCCGCAACACCTCCACCAACCGGACCACATAATTAGTGATACGTTGCCCCAAAAGAAACTTTATCGCCGGTCGAAAATCTTCGCCTTCGGCGAATATTTTCTGCAGCACAAGAGGTCTTTTGAGGAAACATATAATTAAGCGGTCCGTGTCCCTCGAACGCAACGCCCGCTCAACAAATTCTCGTCGTCGTTTTTGCTAAAATTTAATTGATTCATGCATTGAACGGTGATGTGATTATGTGAGCTTACCAACTGGTACAACCGGTCCTTCGCCTTCCGATTTCTCTCCCTCCAGTCCTCCAGTACCCTGATCTTCGCCCACTGCAAGTACCCCGGAAGCAGGGCAAACAACCGTTCCGCAGCGTTCATCTTCAGGGTATCACTTAACTTGCCGGTGGCAATCAACTTCCGTCTATAAATGGTACCCTTCTGATTCATCACCCGGTCGTAGGCCCGCCTCGATTTGTATTCCCGGGGATTGTATTTGCACTTTCGACGAAGCCTGTGGTACATCTCGTTAGCCGCAACTTTCCTACATCTCGCTCGGAATGCCTGTGTAATTATTAAATGTACGTTTTATAAAATATAAAGATACGAAATTTTACAGTTTTGAAGTGTTGTACTGCTCTCCTTTGAAGTTCTACGTCAACCTCAGCATCACCTTCACTTCCTTCCTCAGGAGGATCACACAGTACGACTATCTCTTCAGGATCGCAAGACATGATGTATCAAGAGAACTAATTAATGATGCTTGACAGAATTTATTATAGAATTTTGTTTTACAGTAATTAGTTACATGTCAGAAGAACGTGTTAGTTTGACATTGACAAAAAAATGCCTACTTGCATTTTTTTTATATTCTAAAAATAAGTCATTTAAGTATAGAATTTTGTTAATCTATTACCTAGATTGTTTTAAAATAATTAGGTACAATTTTCATCAATGTTATAAATAAGATGTTACAATAAATTACATTTCAGTATGCATTTTACATTTGCCAATTTGTTCAACGAGATCGACAAGTTGAAGAAAATATCAAAGTTCTTGCAAGAAAAAGGATGGGACAAAAGTTGCTTGAAGAAGCGAAAGTGCTTGTTGAAGATCTACTTTGCAATGAAGTACCGTTCCCATCCCACGAAGGAGTCTATAGAAAATTTACGTCTTCAACTACAAAAAGTTCAATTTGATGATTTATATAATGGCACTCTTCTCCACATTTCTCCTATCTACGCACTTGCACATTCTCTTAAATTTCGATCACGCATGTCTCATTCTCATTTCACGAAGGTAGGTTGCAGTAAACATTTATCACTCCGCATCGCCAATGTCCTCTTCCCTGCTGTTTCCCCTGATTTCATTGCCCCCATCATTCAAAAATACCTTAAAAAAAAAGCTTTCGTCAAACTCTTCAAACAAATTAATCAACAACACTTTTGCTTCGTTACCATTGAACACCTATTCCGCAGCCTCCACTAACCATTCAACTAACCATTCATTACACTTCTGTTTTCATTTTCACTTCTGTTTTCATTCTCTTCATCTGTTTCTTTTTCTTTCACCTTCTCTAAATTTTGCAAATAAACTTTAAAAATAAAAAACATAACCCTGTTTTTAAGTCTACGTAAACTTTCGATCTAGCGGTATTCGATGTAACCCTTGCAATCGATGTACTTCCTTTATCGCCCGCTAATTTGAATTTTTGAAGGTTATCTTGACGGTAACCTCAAATAATGAAGAAATTCGCCCTTTTTATTCCCTATGACTGCTAAAAAACGTCTCCCAGGTAAGAAATAATGCTTTATTTGAATTCCTCGCGCCCTATTTTGTATAAGAACGTCATTTCGTTCATTTCCGAGAGCTTGACAAAATCGCCTTTTTTTTACGATTTTTTAGGATAGAGCCCAAATGCGCTTCTTTTTGGAAAACTCACCCTGCTACTTTTTCCCGAAATAATTCAACGAGTAACATGTAATTTTTTCAGAATTTTTCGAGTAAAAGAAAGGGCACTGAAAACTCGATTCCGGGTTTCATGTTTTGACCACAAAATAGGGCTCTAGCGCCTTTCCTAAATGTCGTAGAATTTTTTGCGACGGCTCATCGGAAAGGCCGGAAAATTCTACATAAGAATGCCTTTTTGCCGGATGCCTAGATGACATCCTCGAAGTAAGGTGAAGCGTCAAAGTTGAAAAAGTTGCGTAGATTTTGCCGGAGTGGAATCGAATTTTCAGTGTACATTTTCCCTTATAACTAAGGGTAGGGCTGACCGATAAAGTTCCCACACCTGCTATTCATCCAATTATAGGTAACCTACGGATTAGTATACGTTGCAAGTCATCAATTTGAGGATTTCGGGGATGTAAGTCTCGTCGGCAATTTTTTAATTCGAGATCCGGGGTACGCTTTTCTAACAGGCGTCCTTGTTCTCCGGTAGCGTTTCATATAGCTCGTACTCACTCATAAGAGAAGTTGGCTTCTCTCTTGAACAGTAATGACAGTGAGAGAGATGTCAACTTCTCTTATGAGTGAGTACGAGCTATATGAAACGCTACCGGAGAACAAGGACGCCTGCCAGAAAAGTGTACCCTGGATCTCGAATATAAAAATTGCCGACGAGACTTACATCCCCGAAATCCTCAAATTGATGACTTGCAACGTATACTAATCCGTAGGTTACCTATAATTGGATGAGGAATTCAAATTTAGCATTATTTCTTACCTGCGAGACCTTTTTGGCACTAATAAAAAATAAAGATATCTCTATAAACCATACCACTTTCAAACCATACGAAGTTCTTGGGGATCACCTTCCAAGGTAGGTAATCTGAAATGGACTAAGCATATCCAGCAGTTAATAAGTTCAACACTTAATTCGGTGTTGTTGTACTCCATGAGGGTAATGAAGCACTACCTGTTTTTCTATGCCGGGACGTAGGAAAAACTCAAAAAATGCAACTTTTTTATTTATCGAGATATCGACTTGAAATTTTTTTTGGTTTATATGTATTAGTAATAGGGGTGCTCTGAATCCAAATTCGGCCTTACTTTTGGGCCACGAGGCCATTTAGGCACTGAAAACTCAAAAAAAATTTAAAATTTTTGACATGACCCCCTTTAAAACTCCCTCGTTCGGTTATTTATCAACCGATCGGGCTCGGGTACCATATTGGTACGTCTAATTAGTAGCATCTTGACAAAACTAAGTTTCAACTAAAAATAGAAATTGACTCCCTTAGTGTTTCTGTATAACTATGTATACCACGTGTTTAGTCTATCAATACTTACCAAAAATGGATATTAGGTATACCAAACTTTGAATACAAAAGGCGTGATTGCGGTGAAATAACCTCGAAACTTCTCAAAAAACTCACTGAAATCTGGATAAACTAACCGATCGAATTGACAGCACACTATGAAATGAATAAATTAATTTTTTAACGGATATATTATGCCGATCCATGTAGCTGTTAAAACAATTGCCGTCGCACCGTCAAACGCGCGATGTTTAAAAAATAGTCGTTAAGTTTTCTCCAATTTTCTGCGCGATTTTCTTATTTTTTTTTGCCGTAAGAACCTTCAGAAAACTTAAAAAAAAAAGATGAATGAAATCGGTAAAGTCGTTTTCAAGTTATTGCGTGACCAGAAAAAAACAGGGGTTCATTTTTATATATACAGAGTAGGAAGTACAAAACGGGAAGGTGAAAAATATCTAAAAAAAAATTTCGAATTTGTTTCCAATATTTACAATAAAGGTTATGAGGTTCAAATAGACACTAACATGTGGTCTATTCAACAAGCCCCGCATCTAATTCAAACGGACCCCTACAACTGCGGAATGTACATAATATACTTTTTTTCTCAAATCGTTTCCGCTTTTATATATATATATATATAATATATATATATATATATAAAGAATTATCACTTATTTACTACACATAGGGATTATCACTCTTACGACACTGGAGGATGTGATGAGATACGTTCAATGTACTACAGGACAAGCAAATCCCAAAACAACCCTCACTATTGGGCAACTAAATTCTACAACAGTCTCCCTGAAAGTATAAAAAATATGGATGTTGCAAAGTATAGAGTGGCAATAAGACTACACCTATTACGGCATGCCTTCTATACTAGTGAGGAATATTTAAATCACAAGCACGATGTATAAGCATAACTATGTTGACGTTTGCAAATGCGTTTGTATAAAGCAAGAAAAAATAAATCTAAATCTAAAGTGAACTACCAGCGCTTGTCTTCGTCGTTAAACAAGTAAGTTCCTTTTTTATTAATTCGTCCTGTTAACCTCAATTTTGCAGTGAGCCGCTCTTACCGGTCCGCTAAGAATTAGATTAAAATACTTTCAGATGTGATATTAAGTAAGATATTCAAGAATGTAATATATTATTAAGCTATTGAATTCTTACAGACGCTGTTCAAAAAAATGCTGTTGCCAGAAAGAGCACTGAAAAGGACATTATTGATAGCATTAAAAATTGGTTCCGCCATGCAGACGATAGATGTAAAAATAAGTACGTATGTATGATCCTTTGAATGTGAACTGTAATAATTTTGTTTATTTGTAGAAAACGTCGCCAGGTTCATACTATGCTCACAAATATATCTGTTCATAATTATTGTCACTGCTTACCTACATTTTTCCAAAATCTATTTAATTTTTCTCAATTTTATGTATTGTGCTTAATTTACTAAACTCATGAATAATTTATCTGTTGGAATTATTTAATTTATATTTCGGATATATCCCATTCATCCATGCAATGCTTTATGCAAAGTTAAATAATTAGATTTTTTCATTAAAAACGTAGGTAGGTGCGTATGTTTGCAGACACATTTAATAATATAATTAAAATCTTAGAGAACAAATAAGGAGAATGTCAAGGACACGGAAGATGGGCCGAAGTGGAGATACACGAGATAATAGGCGATTCTAAGTAGTAATTACTTAAGAGTCTTCTGTACCCACTGCACCCAATGTAAATTTCCATAAGAGCGCCCGCCATAAAAACTCAAGTTGTTTATCGAAAAAACATTTTTTTTAAGAACTATTTTATAAATTTAGACCTTTATCTACAAAATGTTCGGACTATTTTTTTTTAAAAGTGTATAGCAACTGAATATCGATTTTTTAAAGATTAGCTGTTTTGCACCGATTATTGCGCTAATCTGTTTCATTTTTTTACTCGCGATCAAGACGATTTTTGGAAAAAGTAAACCGACAGTTTTTTAGATAAGTTAATTCTAAACATGACCCCAAAAAATGTAATCATATTTTTTGTAAATAAAGTCTGTATCTTGGCGGGCGGTAAATCAACAATTTTAGTGTAACAAGTGGCGCCGCTGCTTAGTCTCGGCGGGAACTAACTAAGGACCAAGACAGGAGTTGACAAAGCAAAAATATCATCTTGTATCTTGCAACTATAATCATCTATATACTATAATGTAAAAAAGTTGCGCTTGGGTAAAGAAGACTCTTAAATAAAATGTAAAATTCAAATAAATCAATACTTTGTAACATACTCTTAACGCAAGGAAGCAAGCTCAGTTCGGTAAGCTAGTCTAACCGGTTCCATATAGACGCTTCGGTGGCTTATGGTATTCCTGTGTTAACGACAAGCAACTACTTCGACCGCTACCGTACCCGCTCGTGACAGTGCAACGTGATCGTTTGTTTTATGGACCTCTTGTATATTTTAGTTGTTAAGTGTTGTAAATATTTTCGGAACCTAGCCCTGTAAATAAAATAGTCTTGTGCGTGGCGTGTGATTACTCCACTACCCCCCTCGTCCCATCAACTTTGATTTTTGGATATTATATATACTTCCTCTATTTATTTATTTATTATCCCTCTCTTGTTCTGGGTCCTCAACAGGCTTGCGCCCAATTACAGAGTGACACGCATAATGCTTTTTAGAGGTGCCTCTGCAGAAGGTCTTATAGTCCAACGCTCTACCACTGAACCATAAAGCCGGTTTTGTCTATATATCTATGGCTGGTTACTATTATATGCCTAATGCCTACACATCTCTGCAATATCTATGATATGTTAAAAGTTTGTTTATTTTGTCATCATTAGATGTGTTATGGGATATTACCAAACATCTATATTAAATCTATGTGATATCTATGATTGATATAGATATTACGCCATTACGTATCCATAGGAATTAAAAAAAATATCTTGGATTGCCAAAAAAACATGCGAGTGACACAATTTTTGAGAAAAATCAGAACAGATATCCTGTCACTACAAGTGGAAAGTAATCTAGGAATTTCAAAAAAACGATTAAAGTTAGGAGAACCGCAAAGCGAAAAAAATTCAAGAAGTTTGGAGAAAGAAAAGTAAAACACGCTCTCACTTCTCCGGTAGGTTTTTGAAAAAAACAGGATAGTAACCTTCACACAGACGAATTGATATACCCCGAAGACGATCCGGATAAAATCCAATGCGCTTATTGCGGTCACGGGATGAACAATAACTTAACTCTATGGATTCAGTGCGGTAAGTGTCTACGCTGGATTCACCAAGCCTGTGTAGAATATATGGATCTATCTGCATTTAGACGAAGAATTTATTCGTACTTGTGCACTCAGTCTACGCCGATTGCCTGTATTAAATCCCACAATATTTTTAACGAATGTGAATTATTTTTGAAACGCATGCATTTAAGCTTAGAAGAGAAAGCGACGATTGAACTTCCTACAAAAGATGAAAATTTGTCCGAAAGGTGGAGGCAGGAAAGGAAGATCGGGGCCACTTCGTCGCATATGGGTAGTATAATGTAAAATTAAAAATCAAAATTCTTATGAAGGTGTCATTAAAAACATTTTACATCCTAATGAAATTAATACTCAAGCCATTTTACATGGTTTACAATTCGAGAAAGTTACCAGAGAAGAATATTGTTCGAAAACAGGATTTGTCTGTAAAGTAACCGGACGTCGACTTACAAGATTTACTGAATGGTTGGAACTTTGGGAAAACTATTCTACTATCACAGAGTTAAACAAACATACCATAAAGGCATCCAATTTTAGAACTATCTGTTAATACATGTGTCGTCTTGTGATATTGTTTATATACACTATTTATAAATATATGTTTCTATGTTTTTGACGACTGTAAGTGCTTTGCACATTAGCAAGATTTATGTAATAAATAAATAAATAAAATAAACAAACAACATATCAGTGTCCAAATTGCAACTCTGTGGAGTTATTGTTCACCTGAGTTTCTAAAACATCAGAAATAATCTCAACTTCCTAGAAACACCACCATGCCTGTAAGTAGTATACTTGACACAATAAAACAGTTTGTCCGTGCGAAGCGAAATCCAAATCTTGATTGGCAACAATTCCTGAAAGTGAAACAAGATGCTAACCAAAACATTGATGAATACGCTGCTCATCTTTTAACTTTAGCCGAGTATGCTGATGTAGATATACTTTGTTTCACTGGTGCTGAACCTGACGTCATAAATGTGATTCTCTCTTCATTACATTTAAATCGATTGAGACAAAAAAATTACGTCATTAACGTAAGTCGTGACAAATAAACCAATTGATCTGTCATAATATCAATCCGTCAAACGATTTTCGTTATAGACAGATTTCCAGTGTTGATTAGATAGTTTGTGTTAAAAGTGAAGTAAATATCATCAAAGTTAAAAACGCTTAGGCAAGTCGACAGTGCAGCAACGCCGTTAATAGACAAGTATTTTAAAAATTTTACCGCATAATGGTTCGATTCGCTCATATCATGAATTTAGGTCATTCCAGTTACCATTAGGTAAATATGACGAACCGATACACAGAATGAAGATGTTCGCCAGAACACTTAGGTATTGAATTGATTTTATAGATGAGAATGTTACACTCCGTTCCTTACACAGTAATCTTCAACGACTTGATGGCGTAGAAATATCTGCTACCTCTTTGTCCCGCAGTTTGAAGAAACTGAAATTCACGTGGCGGAGATGCACCGTTTCCAATAGATTATTTTTAATGGAACAGCCCTATGCAGTTCAAAGAAGACTACAATTTTTGAGAGACTTTAAACACAACGAAACTTCACTCTTTGCATTACGAGCTGTGGTTTTAGACGAAACGTGGATATACAGTAAGGGGTCTTTTAGAAGAAGCTGGCAAGATGGTACTCTCAAAACAGTTAGAAAAAGAAGTGGTGAAGGGGTCCGGTATATACCTAATACTCCATGCAGGATCAGAAGATGGATTTGTGGTGTAGTGTCGTTTTTTCTTTTGTACATACGATTTGAATATGAACATTTGAGAGTTTTTTCTTCACTATCTGTTGTAACAGTATTTCTGTACAGCTTATTTAAACTTTTATTTTTACGTGATTCAAGTGTCCAGTCTAAATGTAATCATGACTCCCACGTATGAATGATGTGACTGAATGGGAATGCATTTAAAGGAGAATTGTTTATTTTAAGTTATTGTAGCTGAGTATGCATTTCAAAGATAGCCGCTATGACGCAGAAAGAGAATTAAATATAAGTAAATATCGCGACGTAGATAGAATTGCATTCATCGTATGTAAATAAATAAATTAGGGTACAAAACTGCATAGAAATAACGAGTATTAACGCTAAGGTCAAAGTCCGAGTCATTGTAAATAATTAATTGAGAGCTAGTAGAGCGATTCAAATCCGTCTATTCTCTACCGCTGCCAAAGTGTCAAAAGCTTAAGTCACGGGCGTTCAAACTATTTATACATGTGCGAGTTTGCGCGATAAAGCGAATTGAGGTCAGTGGATACTAAGTGAGAAAGTATAAATACGGGGATTTCAAGCACCAGAGAGGAGTTGCCCGTCGCCGTTTTACGGAGCAACATCTATGTCAGTCGCGCCCGCAAATTATAAGCGCGAAGATTAATAAAGCGTTAAGGCGACTTTTATAAGAAAAGCAAGCAAAAGAACCGAGTGAAATAATCTCCATCGAGCCAGCGCAAAAGGCGAAAACGTTTCTTCCCAGCGCGCCGAAGAAAATTGGAAATTTACGAAATTACAGAAGACAAGGAATTCTTGGTGTTACCGGGCGGGGTAACGTAAGTGGCAAACGGAGGTTGAAATAGTATATTAAGTATGGAGAACGGTAGGGGATTTTTACCGTTCGAAGACAATTGTTTGGAGGAGGAGCGAAGCGACGACTCCAATTATTGTCTGAGAACGGTAACCCTTAACGTTCGACGTGCTTATAACATTTTTTTCGCGATCGAAATTAAATTTATGCAACCAATA
>NW_022171806.1:0-399 GCF_008802855.1 Photinus pyralis
AAGGTTATACACTGCCTTTTTTTGAGGCCCTCAAAAAAAATTGTCTCAGATCGGCCCGGAAAAAGATTTTTCTTATAGAATGTGGCCTATAGAATCCATAATTTCAAACAGTTCCAAGATTGGGCTACTAGTTCGAAAGTTACAGCCCTTTGAATTTTCTTTCGAAATGGGTTTCTATTCTATAACTTTTGATTGAGAAGTCTAATCGAAAAAGTACGAATTGTTTTGGATTCTACGCACCAAAATTAATAAGAAAAAGTGTTTGCTCGAGAAATTTTGGTGCAGTCGATTTTTGGTAAAAAAGGAAGGTTATACACTGCCTTTTTTTGAGGCCCTAAAAAAAATTGTCTCAGAAGGACCCGGAAAAAAATTTTTCTTATAGAATGTGGCCTGTAGAAT
>NW_022171807.1:0-2148 GCF_008802855.1 Photinus pyralis
TGAATTACTTAAAATATTTGGCAAGCTTAAAGCATTCGGAAATTTATTATTCAAGGGCAGTTTAAGGGTTGTTTTTACATTATTTAAACATAATCTATCAGCGAAATGAAAATGTCCACTGTATTACGAAAGTTACTACCCCCGCACTCTAAGTATGCTGTAAGTTATAGTTTGAATTACTTAAAATACCTGGCAAGGTTAAATCATACGGAAATTTATTATTCAAGGGCAGTTTAAGGGTTGTTTATACATTATTTAAACATAATCTATCAGCGAAATAAAAATGTTCACTGTATTACGAAAGTTACTACCCCCGCACTCTAAGTATGCTGTAAGTTATAGTTTGAATTACTTAAAATATTTGGCAAGCTTAAAGCATACGGAAATTTATTATTCAAGGGCAGTTTAAGGGTTGTTTATACATTATTTAAACATAATCGATCAACGAAATAAAAATGTTCACTGTATTACGAAAGTTACAACCCCCGCATTCTAAGTATTCTATGTTATAGTGTGAATTACTTAAAATATTTGGCAAGCTTAAAGCATACGGAAATGTATTATTCAAGGGCAGTTTAAGGGTTGTTTATACATTATTTAAACATAATCTATCAACGAAATAAATGTTCACTGTATTACGAAAGTTACAACCCCCGCATTCTAAGTATTCTATAAGTTATAGTGTGAACTACTTAAAATATTTGGCAAACATAAAGCATACGGAAATTTATTATTCAAGGGCAGTTTAAGGGTTGTTTATACAATATTTAAACATAATCTATCAACGAAATATAAATGTTCACTGTTTTACGAAAATTACAACTCCCGCATTCTAAGTATTCTATAAATTATAGTGTGAATTACTTAAAATACCTGGCAAGCCTAAAGCATACGGAAATTTACTGTTCAAGGGCAGTTTAAGGGTTGTTTATACAATATTTAAACATAATCTATCAACGAAATAAAAATGTTCACTGTTTTACGAAAGTTACAACCCCCGCATTCTAAGTATTCTATAAATTATAGTGTGAATTACTTAAAATACCTGGCAAGCCTAAAGCATACGGAAATTTACTGTTCAAGGGCAGTTTAAGGGTTGTTTATACATTATTTAAACATAATCTATCAACGAAATAAAAATGTTCACTGTTTTACGAAAGTTACAACCCCCGCATTCTAAGTATTCTATAAGTTATAGTGTGAATTACTTAAAATATTTGGCAAGCTTAAAGCATACGGAAAATTATTATTCAAGGGCAGTTTAAGGGTTGTTTATACAATATTTAAACATAATCTATCAACGAAATATAAATGTTCACTGTTTTACGAAAATTACAACTCCCGCATTCTAAGTATTCTATAAATTATAGTGTGAATTACTTAAAATACCTGGCAAGCCTAAAGCATACGGAAATTTACTGTTCAAGGGCAGTTTAAGGGTTGTTTATACATTATTTAAACATAATCTATCAACGAAATAAAAATGTTCACTGTATTACGAAAATTACAACTCCCGCATTCTAAGTATTCTATAAGTTATAGTGTGAATTACTTAAAATATTTGGCAAGTTTAAAGCATACGGAAATTTATTATTAAAGGGCAGTTTAAGGGTTATTTATACAATATTTAAACATAATCTATCAACGAAATATAAATGTTCACTGTATTACGAAAATTACAACCCCCGCATTCTAAGTATTCTAAAAGTTATAGTGTGAATTACTTAAAATATTTGGCAAGCTTAAAGCATACGGAAAATTATTATTCAAGGGCAGTTTAAGGGTTGTTTATACAATATTTAAACATAATCTATCAACGAAATATAAATGTTCACTGTTTTACGAAAATTACAACTCCCGCATTCTAAGTATTCTATAAATTATAGTGTGAATTACTTAAAATACCTGGCAAGCCTAAAGCATACGGAAATTTACTGTTCAAGGGCAGTTTAAGGGTTGTTTATACAATATTTAAACATAATCTATCAACGAAATAAAAATGTTCACTGTTTTACGAAAGTTACAACCCCCGCATTCTAAGTATTCTATAAATTATAGTGTGAATTACTTAAAATACCTGGCAAGCCTAAAGCATACGGAAATTTACTGTTCAAGGGCAGTTTAAGGGTTGTTTATACATTATTTAAA
>NW_022171808.1:0-13492 GCF_008802855.1 Photinus pyralis
TTACGTAGATGATTTAATCATTGCTAGTGAGGAAGAAAAACTCATCACGTTGGCTGGAAGGATATTAGAGAGAAACTTCGAGATTGTGAGCTTGGGAGAGGTTCGGAATTACGTCGGTATCGAAGTGGAACGTGATAATGATGGGGATTTTCACATTTCGCAACGAAAATATATAACGGATATCGTGAAGTCAGCTGGTTTGGAGGATGCTAAGTCATCTCCGATTCCCATTGACGTGGGATATTTCAAGCCAAATACTGAAGACTAGCCACTTCCTGATAATACGGAGTACCAAAAGCTGGTGGGAAAATTGCTTTTCGTGGCTGTTAATAGCAGGCCAGATATAGCTGCTCCTGTATCCATTCTCAGTCGTAAACTGCCGAATCCTACGCAGCGTGATTGGAATGAACTGCGACGAATTGTACGATATCTGAAGGGGTCGATCAACTTGAAGCTTCGTCTAAGCAATCGTGGCGATGATTCTGGTTTGGTTGGATATGCTGATGCGGATTGGGCGGAATGCCGAAATGATAGAAAGTCGAACAGTGGATTTTTATTCAAATTCTGTGGCGGTACTATATCATGGGCATGCCGCAAGCAGACCTGTGTTTCATTGTCAACTGCGGAGGCTGAATTTGTGGCCTTGTCGGAGGCATCACAAGAGGCAATATGGATTCAACGACTTCTACATGATCTCGACGAGGACGTTCAAAATATACAGCTTAACGAGGATAATCAGTCTTGTCTGAAAATGCTGCATACTGAAAAATTTAGTAACAGGACAAAACATATTGATACAAAGTACAATTTTGTCAAGGATTTGTATCAAAGCGGAGTAATCCAGTTCATGTACTGTCCATCGGAAATCATGGCGGCAGATTTACTCACCAAGCCTGTGGCACGCGTTCGAGTTCAACAGCTTAGACGATTGAATGGACTGGAGGACTAAAAAGCCAGTGTTGAGGAGGAGTGTTGAGAAAAATAGCAACACTAAATATTTTTAAATAGATCAGTTAGCACTGAGAGATCGAGTAATTGTTTTAAATAAATTTGTCAGTGTATTTTTATGACAAATAATTATAATCTTGTTTTAACTACGTGTTCACATATATCTGTCTTCTAAAATCGTTGCGCATTTTTTCCAGGAAATATGATATGCTTATTCTAGACTTTTAGGGGTTATTGGGTGCTCTATTATAAGCAAATTACATTGTACTTAATTTAAGTTTCGAAGTGACAAATAATGAAATTCGCGCTCGTATTATAAATTTACATATTGTAAATTAACTTTTTTCTACAACCTGCATCTAAACTTAATCTACCACAAAACAAATTTAATATTCGCCAAATACATGTCACCCACGTCGCTGGTTTACATACTTGTTGACTTCTTCTTCTTTCGCTGTACGTGCATCTACGTCAATTCACTGAATAATTTGAATGACATGAATGCCCAACTTTCTTTCTTTAAACCCCGTTTATGAACACGCTCGTCGATCGCCTAACAATAATCTTAAAACAAAAATTTTATAAAAGGACACGCCTGCAAATTGCATTTAATTTAAACCTCATAAGTACCAAGTTAAACTAAGCAACCATTCTGCGCGTCCATCTGACCTACATTATTTTAATCAAAGACGAAACTATCTGCGGCGTGACCGGTCTCTCCCCAAAAACAGAAAAATTAATTAAATTTATCTTTATAAAAAGTACAACCATGAAATTTTTTCAGAACGGATACCCACAACCGTCATTGTTTTCAGTTAGGTGTGTCCAATTTACAACTTAATTTCGACGTAATTACAAGATATCATTTCATTGTCGATTTATGCGAGTGACTTTCTTCGGAGATCCGTAAAAAGCATCCCCGGCCTTTTCAAGAGGTACTTCCACAAAATATAAATTAAAAACACCCAAAAGGGAGCATCCGACATAAAAACTGAGTGTTTCATAAAATGGTTAAATAGAGCGCCCGGATCTCGAAAGTAATGTTGCATTAAGTGGGCACTTTAGTCTCTGTACCGGTAGCAAGAAGCGTAATACGAAATTGGAAGAGTAGGGAAAGTCCTGCTCCCTCCGACTGTGTATTTACCAATTGCATTTAGTAAACGACGTCTCATGTTAAATTTATACGATCTCTTACCAATATACGAAATTGTTTCTTTTACTTTTATTGTTTACCACAATGTACGTCCATTGTCTTGGTGTTTGGGGTAAGGTGTCTACGAAGCATGTATATTGTTTAATAGGAGTATTGTGACACGATTATGGAACAGGACCGAAAGTGAGTGTAATAATAGTTTTATATGAGAGAACTCTTCTATTTGTAGTTAAAATACATCTTGTTCTTATGTTGTTTTTGTGGCGTATTCGTAAAGTGAAGTGTATTTTGAGCAGCAAATTAAATAAAATTTGCAACATTTGTAGCAAAAAGCCTGCATGCGAAGATATGTAAGAATCTCTCCACTAGCCTCCCCCTCCCTCCTCCTATGGCCCCGCGGGTTTCATGTATTTCAAAATGCACAGTCGCTACATGGAAAACGATCAAAGAGTTGTAGGTAGCCACAATGTCTCGAAAGCAATAGAAGGTTTTTATTAATTGGTGTGGGGGCGCTGATACTCGCGTAAAAATCACCCTGAAACCTGAAGGCGAAATTATAGAAACGTTAGGATCAGTACTTTCAGAATCTGTACCTAATCGTCAAGAGATCGTTGTCGTTTGGAAAAGTTGCAAGCTTGAAAATTCGTAACTGGCGACGAGGAAGAAATACGAAAAACCTATTATTAGGGTACAACGGTTTTGTTGTTCGATTGGTACTCTTTGGTTGTTCAGTAAAAATAAGCTAAACTTTCTGGGACCGGAGATACCGAACAGAACTGAGAGTAGCACAACGCCTCAAACGCGCTGAGTGCCAGTTCTCTCTACGATTTCATCCTTTTTCACTCCACAGATTTCTAGGCATATCGCTTCACGACACGAAACAACCAAAATTTTCACTCACATATACACAATTTATAACAGCGCGAATTGTTTATTACTGCCCAATTGAAATAGAAATTGAAATCAGAACTGCCATGAAACGTAATTTGATTTGCTAAAATTGCCGTGCAGTTTACGTATACAAGGCGGACTTTTGCGACTAACCTAAACATTTCAAGTAAAAAAGGGGTATAACTAGATTTATGAATCTAGAAATTTTAATCCGGACAATTAAGTGAGTATAATTAACCGTAGAATGAATGCTTTTCGATCACAAAATTGCTTTGACCGCACTTTGCTTGCGCCAGGTAGTTGTTGATTGTCGCCTTCCTTTCCTTCATGCGCTGTGTCGAGGTACTCGTCGCTTAATAAAATAGCTGAAAGCATAAGGTGGAATGCATGGAATTTTAATTGCTATCTTCCGTATATATTGATCTCTGGCGATTGGATTCATAATTGGGGGATTCCGAAGTAATTCATTTGGACGGGATTCACCCATCAATGCTCCTAGTGAGGATATAAATTTGCGTTCCTCCTTTCTTATCGTAAGATTTCGTTAATTTAGAGTGTACCTCCTTTAGGTTTCGGCTGTAATTTCTTGTAGTACAATTTTCATCGACAATGGTTGCTTCGTCTACGATTAACCCTCTTATTTAAAAGGCAGGTAAATCTACCCAGGGGTGTTACCTTTGATTTCTTTTAGGGTTTTAGTTCCAGTTTAATTTCTACTTTAAAGACCATTTTAAGTTCAAGTTCAAGTTCAGGATACATTTTACATGACATATAATTCTGTTCGACGTAAAGGTTTCGTAACCTTGGATTTAGCTCACCATCGTCTGCGGGTGCCCAGGCCCTTCACTGATGTTTCTTCCTGCAGATAACAAGCGGCCATTTTGCTGTGAAATGGGTCACCGGATCATGAAGGAGATTTAATGTCAAGGATCGACTTGCCTAAGGGACAACTTTCGTAACTTTTTAACGTGTTAGTGAATAACTAGTTTGCCCCTTCAGGGTTATATGCGATTACATTTAAGTGATTTGTAAACTTCAGTATCTTTGCCATTTCTGTTAAGTTATCATCGAGTTTGAAACGCGTATATTGTTCGAAACCACCACCTGCTTCTGAAGGGATTGACCAATTAAACCGTACCTGGTATATAAGCAGATTACGAGTACATAGAGGCCCTTCAGGCATTAATCAACTAATTATATATACCGAGCCCTGCGGTTTGGGAGTTTCTTTTCTCTTTGATTGTTTTCAGATGGATGCGAGAACTGAGCTCATTTCTTGGCGTCTAACTTTATTCCAGCTAAGAGTTGCCTTATATATTTTACGTGTACTTGATCCTATACGTGCGAATTTTTGACCGGAGTACCAATTTATTTGTGGAAAATTGTATTAAGATTCAATCAACTTCGCCCGTCCAATATTTTCCATCTACTCAACGTAATCTTACACAACGCAAAAGCCAGATAACAACGAATCCAACATAAACAAACATTTTCCCGTAACCCTAGATAATCACGTCATATCAACCGACGTAGGACACAAAACCTAAAAAAATAAAAAATAAGTAAATCAGTTTAGTTAATATTTACTGCTTACTTGCAAACAAATTTAAATACAAGGATATGACATATTTTATAAATAGTCTTTTATGACGCCTCGATAACGTTCTAGAAGGTTCGCAACGATATATTGTGTTTTTAGGATTTTATCCTCGATTATAGAAAAAGTGTTATTGTGAGTTTTAGACTATATTCCCGTAATGAAATATTAATTATTTACATAAAAAGAAGTATACGGAATCCAAATTGCAAATGGCATTTTCTCAATTTCCAATGACGTTTTCTGAAATAAAACTAAGTACTTAAACCAAATTACTTTTGGATATTTGTGTACTTCAATTTACTATCTACTTTAATTTAAAAATGATCCTTTACATATGTACCTACCTAATATACAAATTATTAATCAACGTTTTTGAAATTCACTCTCTCTAAAACAATCGACCACTTTCTGAATCGCCATTGGAAAGGAGTGCGGGCATTCCGAAACTTCAGGTATGAGGTAAGCGGTATTTCATCGTAGAGTAATTTATAGGGAGGAGAGAGGCAATTGATGAGTCTTTATAAATGGCACTGAAAGTTTGAAACATAGAAGGATATAATTTAAGCCGTGCCAAATTCTTGCTACAACATCAAGATGGAAGCCTTTTTGTTTTGACTTTGGATATATTTCATGAGGTATACGTGCACCGCGAGAGTGGGTTACATTAAAGTATCGAACAGAGATAAAAATGGCACGCCGCCAACAGCATTTCGCTACCAGAATTCCGAGCGCGAAATAAACTTATATTAAAACTTTGCTCGACAACAAGTAAAAACTTCCTATTTTTCTTCGTTTTAATCCTTCCACTCTTTAAATCAGTCTATCCAAGCGGGAAATTCGAGGCACTCTCCATAATAACTTCTAATGCTGTTCGTTTATTGTTAGATTAAGATTAAGTTGTATGTTGAGTTTGATTTTTCCACTATCGTGCATACAGGGTGAACATCTTGTCTGGAACACTAGAACCAAGATTTTTTTCAAAGAAACTATTTATGGTAGGTATCCCAAATTATAAAAAGTTCGCTACCAATTTACGTATACTTATTGTAAATTTGAGGGCAATGTAGGAAATTTTGAAAATGTTTAAGACACTTTGGTAACGCTTTCCAAAGAACGTGTAGAAAATGTTTGGATGGTGCAAATGATAATTTGGAAATGTTTAGAAAAATCAAAAAATATATCAGAGGTGATGGAAAAATATGGAAAATGTTTCAAAAACGTATCTCAAATGTGGAAAAGTATAGGAAATTTTGGAAAAATTTCAAAAATGTGTAGTAAATTTTACTTTCCAAACTATATACATATGTATATGATTTATGAGAAATTATAGAAATTTTTCATACGGAATTTCAAAGGCAACTCTCATTATTTTTCCGCATCATATCGTTTGTTGCTAACTTTTTTAGGGGGGTTCGCTTTAGTTATACGCATACCGAGAATGTCAGTGTGCGAATATAGTTATAGACCTACCAAAAACCTTGTAACGTCTATTTCTGACGTATATGCATTTTATCATAGATGGCTGAATCTTAGCTTTGAATCTGACCGCTTGAATTGCGCATTCATGCTTCATTCTGGGAACCGCATTCATCGCTAGCACGTAAGTTTTAATTTTACTAATGAACACCAACGCTTTTGTGCTTTTTTATTTCGTTTTCTACAGTATGGATAGGTAATAATGCTTAATTTTAATTGTAATTCTTCAGCTATTTGTAACTAAGGGTAGGTAACCCTTGAATTTGTTTGTTATTTAATTGTTTCACTTTCAATGTTATTCCTATTTTGATTTGTTTAATATTGACCAGTTCCTTTGATGTTTAAACTCGTTTAGTTTGATTAGCGATTTCAATTCTTTGTATATGAATCTGCCTTTTTTTAACTTAACTTCAATTTAAGGTTACCGTATCCAGGACCTCCAGATACCTTCTGGATTGGAGAAGGTTCCGATAATTAACAAAGTATTTCTGCTTGATGAGGCAAGTGAGGCCTTACCTGTAGATTTCTAATTTGGTACATTACGAATATTTTCCACGGCAGTTTAAATACTGTATGATAAACAAAGACCGATTTGAGGCAAGCCTCTACCCGTTTAGTAGCTAAAGTGTAAACTAGATGGTAAAGATTCGATTCCATGACCGAAATACTGTCGTCGGGCGTTTTCGATTGCGGAGCAGCGAATTTTGACCGGGGAGGACGACGAATGCCGATTGAGTTTTATTATTTAATGTATGATAGAATGAAAATATAATAATATTCATATAATTTGCGGTGGTAGTGGTAGAAGGGTCCTGTTCCTGTTCGTTAATTAACGTAAGCATAAAAAATATTCCGCATTTTTTGTTAAGTTTCTTCTAGTTAAAAAGTGGCGTGTAATGAAATGTTAAACCATACATACAGTGTGCACAAGATATCTGGAACAAAATAATTCTTATTTTGTGGAAAATCAAATAGAGCTTACTAAGAAATGGTGTGAAAAAAATGATTGGTTCACGGGATTTATGATTTAAGTAACGGGGTTAAAATCATCGTTAATTGTCAAATAAATTTAAGGGCAGAATTAGAAACTGCCTGTAAAAAGTACTTATCCAACTGACAAAGAGAATTTATTATAGTGCTCGCAGAGAAGAGGCGCACACAATCCATCGCGAAAAGGCGCCCATATGTATGGTGATACATTGTACCTAATCCCCTCCCCCTCCGCCTTTATCATGCCCGGCAGCCTCACCGGCTACGTAACTCATGATCCGTCACTGTATTTCATCTACTGTATGTAAGAAACTTCGGAATGTTATTTTTCTCAAACGGGAGAGGGGTGGAGTTGCTTTTAAATCTAGGTATTTGAGTTGACTACTTTTGAGCATATCAAATTTTGTATTACATTAAAGTCAGATTTAAATTATTCAAATTCAAGAGTTAGTTCCTCGGATTGTTAATTGTTGTATATTGCAGATATTGCTCCAGATTTTTCGCATATATTTACCCTTCGTGTACAATGATTCAGAATTTTCTTCTCATTGTAATTGTTAGCCGTAAAAAAAGAAGGTGCATGGCTCTTAGTAAATAAAACATTAGCCAGCATTTGCAATACACTTTTTTATGTTTTATCTCTTCCTTTAGTAACGGAAAATATGTAAATAATTAATAATAATAATACTTTATTACTTAGGTAGTATGCAATTTTATTAAGCTATTGACGCGATGATAAGGCGTTTAACTTTCTCTAAAATCGTGGCTTTGTGTACGTCAATAAATTGTTTACGCCACGACCTCTGCACTTAAGCTGTAGCTGCGCTAACATATCTTCTTTACTTTTTATCGCATTTTTGCAAATTTATTTGTTAAAAGATAAACGAGGTGACATTATGTGCGGTCCGCGACATCTGGGCGCCATCACGGATGGTGGTATACTAACGTGGTGATTTTTTTAGTTTTTTTTTACTTTCCTCTTCTACCGTTTTGGTCAGATTGTTTTCAAATTGTTGTCGTCGGAATGATCTTGTAAACTTTTGCATAACGGAATCTTGTTTTTTTCCTAGGGGCTAAATTAGCCCCCTTTTCCAAATTACGCGTCTTCGAGGGGTTGTCCATTTATGTCGGCCAAAAGTTTCTTAAAGATCGAATCGCGGTTTCTCTTTCTCGTGTCGCTTGAGATATAGGTAAGTTCCCCAAAAATTGAATGAGTACTATTTTGTGGAGGGTTTTAGCGAAATCCACCAAAATGCGAATAGCGGGTGAACGAAACGTCGGAAGTGGGTACCGACAAAGGGAATGTGGTGGCCTTCGACAAGATCATATTGATGGTGGAGTCAAAACTGGCTAATAGAATACTGATCTTATTTCTCATCCGCTCTTATTCCTTATCGCCAATGACTAATCCCGAAATCGGTTGCATGGTTCCTCTGAAGTAGAAACGACAGACCATAATATTTCCACCCCAATATTTTCGAACGCCACCTACATACTCTTCAAATCACAGGGCCGGTCAGTTGTCCCCAGTCCGCCCCTGCCAACTTTACACAAACTTTACGTGTTAACCGTGTGGAAACAATCCAAAAATCACTTCATCTGTAATGCATCTAATTAAATTGCGTGCACGTATCTAACCCCAACGTCTTACGCTTTCGTATATTCGTTTGTTTTGAGAAAATATGAAACGAAATATAATGTGATTATCAAGAATGCGTGAATGTGAAAGTCGCGGCGAAGTTGGGCACTTGAAAGCTATTGTAATAGAAGAATCGATGGATGATCTTTACACTTACAATGCAGGTAGGTACAAATCAGGTTGGTGCTCGTAATTAATTCCTAAACGACAACTCCGAAAGCGATTAAGCACATTTTCGAAGCTTGGGCCGCTTTTCTCGTTATTTTTGCGGGGGTGTCCCGCTTAGGGAAGCGCATGTTGGGCGTGGTCGACCCGGGCGTGGGCGGCACACTGTCTCGCAGCAGCTGGTCGCCACGGCAACGTCCCTGCGAGGCTCGATATTGATCTTTCAGGAAATCCTCCCTACCACCGACTTTCAGGGATGCTAAAGCTCTGAAATTCGCGGCCCAAAAAATTACATCAAATGCAGTTTTTACCTTCTTTTACACATATAATTTGCGAAGCGCGCTGTTATTCTTTTCTCGTTACCCCCTTTCTTTGATGTTTTTACGTAATTTTTTTACTTTGTGCTTTTATTCCGTTGTGATTGCTTTTGTTTCCGATTGTAGCGTTCTTAACACCTTTAATCCGAAGCTTTCATGTTTCCGTTGAATCACGGATAGGTAATTGTTCCCTTCAAGCTTCAACACTTTTGCTTAGTAGTTAGTGACCTTCACTTCACGATAAGAACGATCGAGCTGAAGCGTTTTCCTCTTCTGTCCTCCCATTTACGCCTCTTTGAGCAAACAAATCGTAAAACTGAAAATGGCGATTCGACTGTTAGAGAAGGGTCATAAAATGAGCTTTTGTCAAACGTCACTCATATTACGAGTTGACTCGTGAAATAACACAAACACGATAGCATCCAGTCTTCATTCAAATTTATTTAAAATTAGCAACGTGATTGTCAGATGGAACGATTCCAAACATTTATTCCACCGACCGAATTTTTTGATTGCATATGAGATAAAGCTATCTCGCTCATTCGGTCACTCATCACCGGTTTGTCCAATATTTTGGTAGCATACGAATATTTGCGATCTCTTCAAAATTCAAACTTGCCGTGGAAATCATCAACAGTGTTCCAATGGGAATATAATCAACATATTTTATACAACCCTTTTAATATCATGTGTGCTGATGGTGGAAAAGGTATTGGTGTAGGTAGAAGAGATGCTTTGAAAATGTTTCTATAGCAAAATGTATGTGTAGGTAGTACCTACCTATACGTACCTAAGCGAGAAGCGATGTTAGAAATTTGAAATTCAGTAGATACTTCCACATGAGACAAACGGGCAAACGCCATGCGAATTTATAAAATCTACATTTGTGCAGCGAATATATTTTAGCCGTCGTAGTTCACTTTTTGGACGTTTTTCCACAAAAAATGCATACTTACTCTGTACCTATATGTTAAATAAAGGTGGTGCAAGCAAACCTCTGTTTTGCATATTAAACAATGCAGTTAAATATGATACCTACCTATGGGTCATACTTTGTTTGCATTTTTGACTTAATTCCACGTATAGAGATACAATCAATGTCTGTTTGGTTCATATTATCTATAGTGTGAAGGACTATATCAGGTTGTCTATTCCGAAAAAATCATAGTTCTAAAGTTCCTGATAAGTCATTAAAATAATTAACATCTTAAAATGAACTATAGATGTATATACAGAGTGGCTCAACGAGAAGTATACAGAGGGCTTTTAGGGTATTAAATTTAGAAATTTCGAAAAATCCTCGAACACGTCAATTTTGTATTCGAGGGGGACAACTTTTGGAATGCAAATCACGAACCCAGGTCTTCACCCCTCTACGTAGGGAGCTTAACCCCTAAAATGCAAATGGCGCATTATTTGAAAGCCAATTTAATCGTCATTACTAATCTGCTTTGCTTTTTAAATTCTATTGATTCGTTTCGGAGATATTCGCATTTGAAATGGTTTTTCCTAAAAAAAACCAAAACAAATGCGATCTAAGTCACCTTGCATTAAAATTTTTAAATTTTAATACAAGGTTTAAATTGTGCAAAAAATAACAAATAACTTTAAACATACAACATTTATTTCAATAAATACTCGAATTGCCTTCCGCCTGCTTCCATGCAATAATAAAGATTTGCTTCAAAACGCTGCCGTACATATTGCAAGATTTCAGGGGTAATCGCTCGTAATTGTTGAGTTATACCATAGTGTATTCTATTCTTACACTATGGTTATACGTGCTCGCAACCCTTGTAATGTTTCGGGTGGAGTAGCATAAACTTTATTCTTTAAATATCTCCACAAGAAGTACAATCTAAAGGACTTAAATCAGGGGAAAAAACCACTTCAAATGCGAATATCTCCGAAACGAATCAATAGAATTTAAAAAGCAAAGCAGATTAGTAATCACGATTAAATTGGCTTTCAAATAATGTGCCATTTGCCATAGGATTCCATTTAAAATTTTAGGAGTTAAGCTCCCTACGTAGAGGGGTGAAGACTTGGGCTCGTGATTTGTATTTCAAAAGTTGTCCCCCTCGAATACAAAATTGACGTGTTCGAGGATTTTTCGATATTTCTAAATTTAATACCCTAAAAGCCCTCTGTATACTTCTCGTTGAGCCACTCTGTATATACTGGCCGCCCGTCTGCAGGGTGGGATTTCCAGAAGTTATCTAATCCTTGGGTTTCAAACTCGTTTGCAATTAGTTTTACCTTTGTTCCTGATCCGTAGGTATACCTACGTTCCAAGTTTCATTGAATTCGTCTGTGTGTTTTTTGAGTTATGAGTTTCGACTTCAGACACACAGACGTACGCTGTTATATAACTCTTGTTATTAATATGGGGATGGCAAACAAATTCAAGATACAATTCCTACAAAACATCCACTGTCAGTTACATAGTTGCCAAGTTATGTACATCTATACCTAACGTGATTTTTGAAGTTTCTACTTGAAACAACGTCTATTAACTACCTATTGGTTACATTTTGGTTATTCTTTGCACTACTATTGGTATTTCACTTTTTCCTGGTGTTTCAATCATCATTTCATGTGTCTCATATTTTTTCATGTTTTAATCATACAATTCATTGTACAGGGTGTTCCTAAATATGATGTAAATACGGAAGGGGCTAAGCTAAGTCTTTGACTTATTTTATGACCAAGAAGTCATATAAGCAAACATACAGGGTGTTCTAATTTTACACCGTATATACACTTTACAAATTAAACCGTTAAGTTATCAGAATAGGTATACCTATACAAACACAAGATAAGTACAATTTAATATGTTAACTGTCAAAACTAATAAAAAAGGATTATCCAAATAACTCCAAGTCATACGGGTAATTAGGTAACTACCGAAAATTATTTTTACTTTTATTCTCGTTAACGGTGACAAATACAGAAACATTACAAGAGACAAGACAATTTCTTATTTTACAATCTAACAGTGGCACATCGAAAAAAATCAGGGTTAGAAAATGGAACATGACCCTGAAAAAACAACACCCTGTGGATACTCACTATTATTGACATGACTAATGATGTAAGCCCTTCAGCGTAACTTATAATCCAAATTTGAACCAAATATCTGAGAAACTGCAGGAGAGATAAATAAAAAACTTATACATTCTAAAAACTTTGACACACTGTAGATCAAAAACGAAGCGTTTGCGTACCTATGTTTATATTAACTTTTAGTGATAAAATAAGTCAATGAATTAGCCCCTTCCGTATTTACATTATATTTAAGAACATTCTGTATATAATATCAAAATCTCTATTTCTAAAATTATTAACACAAAATTTTCTGAGTAAACGTTTATTTGGACTAAATACCTGTGTTTGTAATTACCGGGTGATTCATTAGAAGTGAGGACAATTTGAATTTCCCGCAAATCAAAAAAATTATGAAGTTGGTACTAACTGATGATAATTTATTTAATTGCAGTGGTGTATCATCATGCATTCAGTAAATCGTTTACTTATTTATAATCTACAAATCCTGCTTCTGTTTTACCACAAATTATAAACTAACACTAGACACAGTCACGTTTCTTACATATTTTAGTGCATCAACTCTAAAAATTGTTCAAAATGGAAAAAGTAATAAACCGCAAATGGCACACAACAATTAACGACGACACTGGTTTCTTAAATGACAGTCGTGACAGAAAAAATTACTAACGAAATTCAAACCGTCAATGTAACAATGCAAAAAATACTAAAACCTTACGCGCGAAATTCAAGCGTTCATCACTTCTAATGAATCACCCGGTAGATGTAAGCCTGTTGAGGGCCTAGAACAAGAGGGACAATAAGTAAATAAATATTCTGCCAGATACATTATGTTTACCATTGTAGCCTCTGGCTCTTACTTCATCAGGTCTGATAACTGTACAAGGATCTTATTCCCTTTAAAATCCTTACGTTGTCATTTTTTGATAGCTTTGATAAATTCTATATTCTAAACAAGTATAAATTGTGCACAACTCTTTTGCAGATAAAGCGCATTTTTTTTAACCGAAATAGCTTTTGTTTTGACATCACCAATGGATATATTTCTTGCAGACGTCTCAATCGCCCTTTGTGAGGACGCTCTCCTGACAATCCGTTCTTGAGGTATAAAGGAATATACCCGATATGATATAATAATATGATCACGATAAGAGGTCGAGGAAGAGGACTATGGTTGGTAGAAATTAATTCCTTTCGTTGAGACGTTTCATTAGAGTACCATGAAGGATAAAACTAGTTGCGCCCCC